>NC_073721.1:2387500-2392500 GCF_023634155.1 Falco peregrinus | reverse complement strand
CTAACCCCCTGCCAGGGGGGCACTGCCACAGCCTGCCCGCCACCCCCCACCAACTTTGCTGCCCTACCTCCAAGTTCTGCTGGCATTACCTGCGCTGCTATATTTGTTATCCTAATAAAAGTTTCTTGGCTCTGCCATAAAGTTGTCACTTTAAAGGCACGTTATGAAAAACAACTGCCGGTGTGTTGGCGTGTGGGGTGAATATGTATAAAGGGGGGTGAGGGGGGGGGGGGATTTAATAAAAGGTATTGAGGAATTAAGCTAGGCAGAGGCAATCTTCTGCATTCCAGCCCCAGGAAGGTCGGCTGCGAGGAAAATATTAATATTCCTTCTTAAGCCCCAATCCAGCAAGCGCTTCGCAGCGGGAAAACTTCGTGCTCCACGGAAACCAGGGGAACTGAGCTGAGCCGAGCCGGGGGTCTGTTTCTGCAGAGCCATTTGTGGGATCTGGGCCTCAGATTTCAGAGGCGGGTGGCCTTCATCCCGCGAGCAGCATCCTCCCACCTCGTCGACGGCCGGCTTCTCTCCGGAGGGAGAAGACTTTGCAAGGGAGGATGCTGCAAATCAGGAGGAAGGTGTATGAGCAAGGCTGGGTGATGGAGTGCCTGCCTGCGCTGCTGCTGCCAGCCCTCCAGCCTGGAAAGTCCATTCCTGGGAAAAAAAGGAAAAGCAGAAAATCTTTCCAAAACCCTCTGTAAAAAGCAGCAGGTTTTTTTCTAATTAAGCAAAGTAACCGGATTCTGTAGCAAAACCTTTTGTGTGGGTGCTTAAACTTCATCCTGTGCGTTTTGGGGAATACATGTTGTGCTGTTTTTAAAAAGCCTTTTAAAAAGAGCTTGTAGGTCTGCAGACTCCAAAAACATCTTTATATTTGGAATGAACCTTGTCATATTATCCGAACCAACATAATAAAACCTGCAAGCCTTACAAGGAGTCAGGAAAGTTCAGACATTAACCAAGTTAACATAAAAATTGCTAGAAAACACAGGAATAGTAATTTGGGGATAAGAAAGGAGGTAGAATTCACGTTATAAGTGTAAGTGATCTGGAAATAGATGTTTGTCTTGGACATTTCCAGGGAAGTGACATCATGCAGTATGTCTATTGGGATATTAGTTCTGCATTTTTCAGTCCAGATTCTGGCACTAAAGTTGGCAAAATTAGACCATTTTGTTAAACTGATCTTCTAGCCGCCCACCTCCGCCACACATTACAGCACACCTATGACATGACCCAAGAACAATGGGTGAAAAATGGGCTATAAAAACATGAATGGCCTGCTTCATATAAAGCAGATTTTATAGTGCAGGTGTGCCTTCATTTATCGATACTGTAAAGCAGTGAGATCATACTGGCAGTAAAACACAACATTTGTAAAACAACAACAAAAAAAAATCTATTAATTAAAAATGTAATGGCACAGATAAAAACTCAACAGGGTGTTTTATAAATATATTTGATATTTTGTCATCAGATGCTTTACATCATCTCACACAGAATTCAGCCAGCTCTGAGAAGGATATCTGGTAAGGAAAAAAAAAAAAAAAAAAAAGGAAAAAAAAAAAAAAGAAGACTTAATTGAACTGTAAAACTATATACCACGCTTAGGAAAAACCAGGCATGTAAAAATATCTATTTAATAAGTGCCGTTTAAGTTGTTAAAGCTGGTGGGTTTTTTTCTTTTTTTTTTTCTTTCACCCATTAGGATATGAATGGGAAAAATTATGAATAGGAAATCCTGCTGCAGTTTTTATTGCCTATTTCCTTTCGGGAAGATGGCATTGTTCCTCTTTTAAAAAAAGGGAAGGGGCGTAAAATAAGCCTAGGCATATGACAGACATCCTTCAAAGCTCAGATGGCAGAAGTATGTTGTTATGTATTTTTGTTACTTACAAGGCAAAGGCTGTTCTATTTTTAAGCAGGGCTGTGCTGCTGCGTACGTTTCACTTCCCTCGAAAGGGGTTTTGGCATAATGTTGTTTTGATTAAGGGAGATTTCTGTTCTATTCTATTTAGGTTCTTATATTTTTTTTCAACACAATGCAGGGGGAGAGGCAGGAGTGAGGGATTTTTGGGTTCATTTTTTTGTTGTTGAGATTTTCCTTTCTGGTTTTTTTTTTTCCCCTCTTAGCTGACTCCAGGACAGAGAATATTTTTTTCCTGCCCACATCAACAGCTTCAGATACCCTTACCTGTGCAGCAGGGCTCTGCAAAACCCACCTGTCGATCTGCACTTTAAAGGAGGCTTTAGGGTCTTCCCTGTCTTGGTGGGTTTTGGGGGGGTTGGGGTTTTTTTGTTATTATTATGGGGATTTTTTTTAATGGGGGAAAAAAGAATGTAAAAATCTGACAAATTTCATGGGCAAAGGTCTCACCCTCCAAACCTTCAATTGCCTTAACCAACCCGAGTTAAATGCGGTAGGCTGGCAGAGCCGGCACTGGGAGGTGACAGATCTGCCTCGTTTCACCCCACAGTGGCAGTTTTGACCACGCAGAGGGGAGGGGAGGAGGCACAGAGGCGAAGCAAAGTGGGATTTGGGTGGGTTTACCCCCAGGCAGACAGAGGTGCTGAGGCACCCCAAGGGTGCCCCACCCCCCCCCTCCCCGTCGCAGCCCGGGCAGAGCAGGCAGAGCCCCACGCGGGACCCTCCGCTCGGGAACTGCACTTAGCCTCTTCCTTAACCTCTCCTTATTGCCTCCCCCTCCCCAACTGCCATGATTACAGCTTGTGTCATCATGTTCGGCACAGATGTTTCAGCAGCTGTACATGTTAAGCACGTTTTAAAAGATTATTTTTTCTTCGTGGTGGTTTTTGGGTTTTTTTTTTTTCCCCTTTTCTGACACATCCTAGTGGCCTGATAACAATTCCTGACCACTGCCATGGGACAGCACTTTGGTGACCACGGGGACCTCCACCCTGGGCAAAGCTTCCTACATTAACCAGTTTTCCTTAAATTCCCTGACTTTCCCTAGTCTTTTATTTGCAGTGCTAGCACTGGGTCTGCCTGGTTCCTCACTGCATGGCTGGGGCACCAAATTATATTTTTGCATATTTGCACTGCCATAGCACTTAAAGCCCTAGTGATGCTCCAGAGCACTGCCATGGCGGCATCACCAGCACGGTGTGTGGCAGGCACAGCACGCCATTGGGCAGGGGCAGCTCAGCCAGCGAGCTTTGCAGAGGCATGGGGAGCAGTTTTGGGTGGCTCCTCCACACCAAGCACTTCACTTCTTTCCCAGATGTAGCACAGTCATGGAGATACCTGGAATAAAGTCTCCAGTCAACCTGCTGAAGTTGAGAAGCTGATCATCCTGCTTGCTGTATTTTTACTTTCTTCAGAAGTTTGGAGCCTTAACCAAAAAAAGAAAAAGAAAAAGAAAAAAAAAAAAGAAAAGAAATCCCATAAAACCCACAAGATCTAGATGCGATCAAAATTTTGATAGTTCAACTGGGGTTTAGGCTCGCTGTTATTATGGTTATAGCAAAGAGCCTTTGGCATAAGGTCTGCCAAGGCTTGCTGAGTTCCCATCCATGGGCACTGGTTGTCCAGCCAGGGTGGGTGAAGGCTGTGGCACAAGTGCTCTTAGATAAACCATCTGTACCATGACTGTTTTGTTTAATTATTTCTTTTTAAATGTCATTTTTCTCATGTCACAGTACACAATACTCTTCCTTTTCCAGCATGGCGTGCTGTGATTCATCGTAAGGGTTTTATTCTGGTGATTCCCGTGAAGAATCCTATTTATACAACTGGGGACGTTTCAGGGGCTGGTGCCATGACTTATTGCTGAGCCCGGCTGCCAGTTCTTAAGTATTTTGTTTTCCTTTTTTGTTCTTTATGTATGAGCTGGTTCTTATTTGTCTTCAATAATTAAATAAGTGGAAGAGGAAATGGAGTGGCTTTTGATGCCGGCTGGCCCCACCACTCATTTTTTGGATGCTGGCAACAAGTGCAGGCAGCCTTGCCGCGTGCCAGCACGGATGGCAGAGCTGGCTGGCTCCCTGCGGCGCATGGCCAAGCCCCACCAGCCATCCTTCTCTCCCAAAACCTTCCCAGTTTACTGATTTACTGGAAGGTCATTCAGGTTTCTTTGACAGCTCGGAATTAAGCACTCCCACCTCCACCTGAGCTCCTCCCCGGCTGGCGAGGGAGAGGCGAAAGGGGTTTCTCTTTGTGTTTATGTTCTCCTGACCGAAGCCGGAGCTGGCCAGGACTCACATCATGCAGGCACTTCCACACAGTCCAAAAAACAGGACCCAAGGGGGCTTCCATCGACTCGGCTGCTGGAGCACGGTAGTGCCCTGGCCTTGCCCTGCTCCTCTCTTCTCCAGGGAAGGAGCTGGATAAGTGGTGATGGAATCACCTCCACGTCAGCTGGGGCTTTCCTTTCACAGGATGGATTCGTGGCCATTGAGAAGGCTGCATGGGCTTGGTGGGGCAAATGGGACAGTCAGGGTCTGCCCCCAGGCCCTCTTTTGGTCCTCCACTAAGTGCAGGAAGGGGAATGTGCATTTTTTAAAAATCAAGGGAGTAAAGACAAGCCTGGCTTCTCGGGTTCAGCACACGGCCTTTGCACCTTTGCCTTTGAAAAACTTTGGGGATTACTTCTGCTTCAGTATTAAACGCAGTATTTTCTTTCAGCCATCAGTCTCCCAGAGCCCAGGAGAGCACAGTTCGGCACCCGCTTCTGCTCCTTCTGCTCCCCTCCCACACAGCTGCAGGAGAAGAGGATTTGCTCCATGCAGCAGTCCCTCCTGCCAAGCTCACTGTGACCTGCAAAACTCACAGGCATTTTCAGGGGGTGGACCAATACTGAAGCTCATTCACCAGCACTGTCAATTTAAGACTCCTTCCCCCCCCCCACTCCCACCCCTACTCCGGTTGTTAAATTCACTTAAAAGTAAAATAAAAAGGGCTTTCCTGGTGGTGGGACAAATCCATCCCTTCCCTCCCTCCTTCCTTCAGTCTCCCTGACACTGAATGATGACTCAGTCCATGC
>NC_073721.1:2267500-2382500 GCF_023634155.1 Falco peregrinus | reverse complement strand
GAGGAAAGGACAGATGGAAACAGTCTCTGGGTTTGAGTCATGTTAAATTTCTTTATTTGTTATTAGGGGATATGTCCTTTTTATGTTTTCAAATATATTAATTTTATTTTTTCTTGTTAGCGGATATGTAATTTTTTTTTGGTTTTGGATACAACCACCTGACTATTATGCAAAGTATTAGGACAGCAATAACAGTTTTAGCTGAAAACAGGGCCAAAGTCACTGAAGAATTTTGTAGAGTATCTTATTTAATTACAGTTTTCATCCTGCAACAGAGAACTTTCATATAGAGCAAAGCCCTCTGTAGCACCTTCTTTCCCTAACGTCTATATACTCTCATTTTCAGCTCTTGCCTTCTATTTCTGAGCACTAATGCCCATTAATATCCAGAAAGTGTCAGTTGTATCCAAAGTTTCAGTCTATTAAATCAATGAAAAATATATTGGATTTAATATGTTTGGCTTAGGAAATTTGTTTTGTCTGCTGCAGCCTACTGCAGCTTGCTCTGAGCTTACCTCTGTTTGAATTAGAGGGTGCCGGCTCATGTGCAGCTCAGACATTGGCCCATAAGACCGTGAAGCGTAGCTGATTTTTGGAGAAACTACTAAGTAGTTTCTATAGTGATAATGATGTACTATGTGCACCTATTGGGAATATATAAAATTAGAGAGAATTTCTGTTTGCTTTGGTCCGCTTTCTAGAATAATTACAGTAACTGCCATTCATTCCCATTCTGTTACCCTGATTATTCTAGAATAACCTGGTTATTAAGGTTTAGTCATGTTTAAGAACATACTGCAAAGTGACAACTTGTCATGTTGGTATTATCAATACTTTAAAATTTCCATATTAGTGACCCAATTTTCTCAAGATTCCTGAGTGTTTAATTTGGTGAGGGGAAGGAGGGAGGGAAGTAAATGATGCCTTTTGCTTTTCTCTATTCAAAGTAACCTTAATTTTCTCTTCATGGATAGAAAGCTTTCCCTTAGCGACTAAAAAAAGAGTTGAAACAATTACTTCTCATAACCTTAAACACGTTCTCAGGTTGGAAATCCTTCTGCTTCCATCAAATGTGGTGGGTAACACTTTTAAGACTTCCCCCTGCCAGTGGCAGAAGTGCCATAGCTAAATTTAGGGAATTATGGAAACAAGAAGTGCTGAGTGGCTGACTCCAAACCCGTTTCCCAGAATAGCAGTTTGCAGCCTTAAAAAGCCACCTTGTTTAATGGAACATATTACCTTAAATAGCACTTTCCCTCTGAGGTAAGAAATCCTCCATAGGGCAGGTGTACAATAGTAGGTATTTTCACTGTTATTCAAAATTTCCTTTGCTATGAGAAATTTCACCTCCAAAAGGACTGAAGTTTAACCAAATGAAGCACAGAAAAAGCTCTGCACTCGTGAAGGTGCATATAAAGCTGTCCAGAAGCACACTTAGCTGACGTACTGACAGATTGTGCAATTTTGCTGTGGTAATTACTCAATGGTTCAGCAAATGGTAACTAAATACTTTGGAAATCAAAATGTCTAATTGCAGACGCACATATGGTATATCCCCATCCATTCCACAGAAGGTAATGTAACAAGCACACCCAAACCTTCCCTTAATTCCCCCAGCTTAGAAGCCACCAATGACACAAAACAGTTGTAATTTGGAAGAGTATTTGGGGAAACAAGATACAAACAAAAGAGCCTTTGGAAAGCATGGGCTGCTAATGCAAAGCTGGGTTACAAAAGCAAGATCGATTTTGTCAATAAAGAGAAAAATATTAATGGTGTAATGTTGCTACCCTAGTGTTTTATAGAAACCTCTTCATTGCCGTAGTTGGGCCAAAATTGTAAAGGCGGGTTCAAGGTTTGGTCTCTACAGGTAGATGCATAACACAGATAACGTCCGTGCTACAGCATGCCAGGGGAGCACGAAGGAGCATGGGGTGGTAGCTTGTCCATGCCAGGTCTACTGGAGCCCACAGCCATGGGGTTACACACTCCCCAAGCCCCGCAGTGAGTACCGAATGCTGGTGGCTGAGCAGAAAAGCAGGGAAAGGGCTTGGCCCACCTTCCCCCCCACTCCAGCCCAACCGACCTCCCACCAACCTGAACACTGAAGGAGGACCCAGGCAAGAAAAGGAGATAACAGAACTTTGTCCAGGAACATTGCCCAGGGCAAAGCAATGGCAGCAGAAGATGCTCTGAGGTAGAGGAGAGGAAATCAGGCCCTTGCACCCCCTTAAAGCCAGAAATGTTGGACACTATGCTTTAACCAGGATTTAAGATGACATCCTTGGTTCCTTTTTGCCCCGGATGAGGAGTTCAAAGCCAGGCAACCCAAAAGAAACCCAAAAGGACAACATCTTTTGTGGGAGCTAAATGAACATTTTTCATTGTTTATTTCATTTCAGTGTTTATTTTAGAAATACTTAATCTGAAGAATTGCTAAAATCTGACCTGTGTGTATATCAGTTTATCCAACCATTCCTTTTGTTTCTCCACCAGGTTTAATGCCTGAAGCCTTCCAGAGCTTAAGAAAGAACTTGCTCCCCTCAACCACCATACCTACCATTGCACTACTCCACAACACGCAACTTCCACATCTCCTTCAGTTTCCCGGGAGGAGCGGTTATCCCAGTGCATCACAGCAGCTCAGCCACACAGGTGACCTGCACATTGGCCATTTCAGTTTGCTGCTTTGGACGAGCCCTGTATAAAGTCAGAAGCAGGCAAACCATTACTTCTTATTTCAAGTAACACCTTAATTTACAAACGTTGAGATAGCTTTAATGCAGGAAGGCTAAATGAGTTCAGTTATTAATTAGGGTTTCTGAACCAGCTTCAGCCCCTTTTCTCTAGGAAAGATAGTTGTATGGTCTGTGTTTCATAATAACTAGCAGAAAACCTGCATTACTTACCTCTTGTCTTCTCAGAAGAAACCCAACCCCCCGCTATTGTGACTCTCCTTGGAATTAAGAGTTCTTTTTATTTCTTGCTATTAATGTTTAGAAACTATGAGGATGTATGATTAATGCAGGTAGTGTGACTTTGATATAGGACAAAGTAGCATTAATTGTATGATATACATTATTTTTAAAACAACTACATTGTCTTCATCTTGCATAATTATCTCTTTGTTGCTGTTAATCAGGATTTCCCAAAGTGGCACACAATAAAAAGCATTAAGGTTTATGTCAGCAGATCCAAATCTGGAATCAAATCTATCTGTACCATCAGGTGCCCATTAGGCCAGTGGAATTGCACATTAAAGACACTCAGACAATACAGACGGTTTTCTCTTGCAGTAACAGGGAGAAAGGAGAAATTGGAGCTCTTGGGCACTGAAAGCAGGTAGGAAAAGGCAGCTCCTGCCCAATCCATTACAGGCAAGTCAAAAGAGGGAAAATAAGGTGAAATATTCACCCACTGATGTTTGTGACCAGCGCCCTAGCAAATTTTCAGAATACCCTGTCAGCATGAAAATATCCTCAAGATTTTTCTCACTCAAATTCCAGGCATGATGTTGTCTGTGAAATTTTAAAATAAAGAAGTCAGGCACCATTGCAGAAGGGGCTTCCAGGTGGGCAGCTGCTGCTGGTCGCTAGCAGAGCTGAGCGATACTTGCATGATGTCTCATGCCAGCATGGGGGCAAAAGTGGCCACTGCTCTAGTTCCACATGGTAGAGGCGGGATGGGTATGGAGCACAGGAGTCCCAGATAGTGGCAGAACCAAGGCCAAGGGATGCAGGAAACGACCAGACCAACGCACCAGCCTGAGGAACTGCTGCTGTGGTACCACTGAGCAGGGGTCAACTGTTGCTCCAGGTGCAGGACCCATTTCCTAGAGGGAAAATGGACAACCAGACACAGATGCATATGTGGACACATCTGGGGTTGGTGTGCAGGGTGTAAGTATAAAGCTCACCAACCACAGAAGTTCAAATGTCTTTATGACAAAATGTTTTCTGTGTATGCTACCAGCTCCACTGGCCATTTCCACGACAGAGTTAGGTGGGGATTTTTTCCAAGAGGCATATTTCAGGGTGGCAGAAACCCACAGGCTCTGGGCTTTCCTTTCTCTCCTGTCCTCTTCCCACTTTTTCCTTCTTTCTTCCTTTGTTTTTCTTTGTTTCTTTTTAAGAAAAGAGAACAAGAGCAACAAGGGACCATGCAAACTTCACACCATGCCGACTGCCTCTCCAATGCCTGCATGTTGCTTTTGTGAGAAACGCTGTTGATGGAGTGGAAGAAGAACCTGAGTGACCATTCCCAATGCTTCAGCCACACAAGCCCCCTGCAGATGCTGGGCTGCATTTCTTTTAGAGAGAACAGGAGGAGGAAGGGAGCAGGTGCTGGCCCTTGTCCTTCTGCAGATGTTCTGCAGACCCAAAGGCCACGCGAGGAGCATGCAAAGCACACAGTGAGGCAGGGCAAGGGCACAACACAGCAGGGCTAAGACAAGACGAAGAGCTTTTAAAAAAGCAGGAAGGCACATCAGGCCAAAGGAGAAAATGAGCCTGGAGCAGTGAAGTAAGAATGATAATACCAAGCACTTATGTTCAAAGCACTGTACAAATATTAACTAATTAATCCTCAAAGCCCGCTCTGGAGTAGATAAGCAAGTGTTATTATCCTCTTCTTGACAGGGAATCTGAGGCGGCAAGGTTAAGTGTCACGTCCAAGGCTACAGAGAAAGGCTTCAGAAGATGTTTTTAAGGGTATAAACACTCCAAACCCAGTCCTGTGCTTACTCCAGGAGCTGGGGTCATGCTCACAGTCACTGAACAGCAGGCTGCAGAGAGAATGGGTCTGAAGAGGAGCCACCACCTTGGAGCCAGCCTAAATGCTTCTGTGATCACCTTATGACACAATTCTTACTCTTGGCACTGGCAGTCTGGAGCAGCCTTTGAACTTCACCAAGGATGGTCTGGTAAAAGAACAGGAGGAGAAGAGTCAGATGTTGACTGGGGTCACACTTGACAGCTCCCATCCACCACCTCTCCTTGCTCTCACCTTGAGAGTGTTCAGTTCCTCCTGCAATTCTGTGAAAGTAACGGTTGTGGTTACCTTAAAGATAACCCAGGAAGCAAAGTGAATAAATAAATAAAGTTGACTCGGTAACAAATTATGGAAGAGGCTCACTGACTTGCCCAAGATGCTTTTGGAAGCTGTGGCCCCAAAGGAGGGAGCTCCACCACCTAGGGAAGTGTAAGAGTTGTGTTTCTCATGAAATTCCAACCACCTTGTTCAGGTTTCCCAGCAGAAAATCAATTCTTGAGTGTTTTCCATCTGAAGCAAAAGAGGAAGAAGGGGTCTTTCTGGAACCTGACCCAGAAATTAAGTAACAATGGATCAAGGAACTCCAGTTTGACCCACTCCCCCTGAAAAAGGCTCAAGTTGGAAATGCTTCAGGTTTTGGCCAATCTCTGAAAAGGAATGAAGATTCATAAAAAGTGTATATATAAGGAGATTAGGAACATGCAGCCAGGAAAAACACTTTTCTTACAAAAAAGAGTTTATAGGTCAAAAATGTTTACTGTTCACCATATGGATTAGAGGAGGATTTCAGTGTATTCTGGAGGGAGCTGGGGGTGAGGGAGCAAGAAAAGGAATTGTCTATAGTCTGTATTTGTTGCTACAGTTCCTGTACTGACAGCAAAGGACCTTTGATTGTAAGATGAATTGTGGAGCAGAAGTTGCCGCTCTGTTTTTGGACACTGGTATTTTCACTTGCGCTTTTGACTTCAGGGAGCCCTTTCAGAGACGAGAATAGTGAGGTGGATGCAGAGCTCCCAGAAACAATAACAGGAACATTTGCCAATTAATCTATCACACTGTAGTGCAATTTACCTTTTACCCTTCCAATTCTGAAGGGTTACTATACAATTCAAATATCAAATTGTTACTGGATGCAGCAAAAAGGAGAGGATGTGGGGGTAAAGAAGGGACACATCAATAACAGGACAATGCTCCTAATTTCCTGTACAGCTTGTTATACGTGACTTTGTCCGTAAATCTGGTCACTATTTTCCCAGTACTCCTTTTAAATACCCATTTGCCTCACCCCTCCTCAGGCAGTCTCAGCCACGCTCGTTGGGGAGGCAGCACAGGCACTGGGACGGGGTGTGCCCTGCAGCCCCCAGCCCCCCTCGCTTCCCTCAGCTCTGGACCCCCCCCCCGGGCTCTGGACTCCCCACCGCCAGGTGTCCAGGCCAGGCACCACGTGCCTTTTCCCCGGGCTCATCTTCCAACAGATCTGTAACCCTCTGTGACAGAGGACTTGGGACAGAAAGACATTTAAGTTATTATTTAACCCTATCCTTCATTTTCCTTAGCATTCATAAACATGGGAAAGAGAGAGATGTGTTTCCAGGTTTAACGAGCCATTTATAACTAATTACTGAAGCTTATTAAGTACAGCTTTGGCTTAGGCATTTTATCCCTACCTTTTCTCTACAGTATTCACCAAAATTTGGCTTCCTAAGAGGAACTAATTGAATTTCATGGTTTACACATTACTTGCACACTCTTTTTAATCCCCAGCTCTAGTTTTTCTTTTACAGATTGTCCCAGAAGAAAGCCAAAACATTAACTTTGTATTCATTGTATAAATAAGGGTGTTTTTTTAAAATTCTATCTACAGGCACACATGCCCACTGGGTTGGAGACTTTTCTAATTCTTCAGTGCACTGGTGCAATTCCATTAAATCAGCAGCCTCATGTCAGTATGGAAGCTAATTGTAAGATCTTCTGTGGGTGATTATGGACAGACAGAATCAGATCAGCCAGATTTTAGCAAGTCACAGCAGCTTGCTGCTTGATCTTTACCACAGCATTTCCTACAGCAACAGTGTGAGAAAGCTTGCCCGGACTTTCCAAGGGGGCTGGGGAATGGAGATGACCTATGAAAAGTTCAAGTAACAATTTCCAACACAACTGGAAACTTTTCCAGTCATCTTCCTCTCTTTTGTTAACTGCATCTTAAAGATTAGAAAAGGGGTCTCCAAATGTATGAATGATATTAAAAAGCCATCTAGAGTTCACTTTATTTGAAGTCTTAAGGAGAAAAATGTTAAAAGAAACAACCCTCTCTGCAGTGATAACACAGCTCACTATGACTCAAACTGCAAAAGCATAACATTGAATTAAATTCTGCTAACAACAATATATTTGGATTTATTTTTTTTTTTCACAAGGACATTCTGTGGGTTGGTGGTATGCAAATCAGCTTTTCCGGTGCAAATGAAAGCCAATCACAGCAGCCACTATTGATAGCAAAAAAAAAAAAAAAAAAAAAAAAAAAAAAGTTTCTGACATCTTGACATCTTTCATCAAGTACAAAAAACCTGGTTTTTTTCTATTCAGCCCTGCCCGAATAGCTGAGATGCACCACAATTAAAAAAAAAAAAATTCAAAGCAAACAAACAAATCTGAAGCAGCTACTCATGCCTGGGAAAAATCAGCACTTCCAGTTAGATCTTGGCAAACATGGAAGCAACAGAAGCTGGAGTCTCGAAGGAGGGAGTCTCAGGTTACTGCAGAGCTGGGGCACCACGATCAATCCCACCTCCAGTAAAAGACTTAGATGGGATTTAAATGCATGGGGCTCGTATTTGCCATCTGCACATGGGTGAATTGTATCCAAAGTGACTGCCAAAACAAATAAATGGGGAAAAAATGAGAAAAAAAAATTCACTGCTTTCCATCCTATGAATACTATGACACTTCTGAGAATAAGAGGTACCATATTTCCTGCGGAAATAAAAGTTTTCAAGTGCATGGTGTCTTGGTGTCTCCTTTGCAGACTGAACTCTTCAATAACCCTGCTCCTGATTATGCAGTTTTAATCTGACTGTCATTTTACACCTTGCTGGGCAGGGAAAGAGAGGAAAGCTGGAGTCTAAAAACTGATCAACTTTAAGTTTGCTTTCCATGTATGTGTTATAATAAACAATAATGTATGCAGAGAATGCACTGGTAAAATTGGGTCCTGTGTTACAAATTTGATTCTCCAACAATTGTCCTAAGGTTAATTTAAATAATATATTTGAAAAACATGTAATGGAACACATTTATTTTTAATACTATGTTATAAATGTACTCTGACATATTATGAAAGTTGAAAAAAAATGCTTTTGTTTGCACTTACAGTCTCAAGATAAATTAAAGCGTTAACTTTAATTAATTAAAAAACAATTCATTGCTCTCATTGCCTGATCTGTTTGGGGCAGGCAACAATGACTTTGCCTAATCTTTTCACTCAATATCAATTCCATCTCTGGAGAAAAAACAAGATGTGTGCACTAAAAAGTATTGTCAAGAAGCAGAAAGAAATGTTCCTTGAAATACTTTAAGTGTTCTCTAGAGCCAAGAAGATTTGAGACACACCAAAGGGAACAGTTTAGCCAGAATCCTGCCTTCCACATAGATAATTCACCCCAAAAGCACATAGCAAGAAAACATGGTTGTAATTAATGGGGTTTGTGAATGGGGTTTGGTGGGGAGGGCAGCAGCCTGGGCCATGTTGAGCTGTATGTTTTTACACTCTGTAGATCCCTGTCTTCAAGTGTGAAAAGTGCATAATGGAAGAAGAAAACTTCATTAATTATGGCCTTAGGCAGTAGTGCAAGGTTCACTGAGAGGCTTAATCATGCCTGTACTGAACAGTAGCTGAGTTGGAGGGGAGAGGTCAGTGTCAGAGAGCCTGAGCAGCGCATGGTCTTGCCCCTTCACTACAGTGTTCGTGTTCATCCCATGCCTGTCCGTCCGTACTGGCTGATCTGTACAGAACGGATGCACAAAAATATTGCAGTGATGCGCAGCCATGCTGTTCAGGTTTCAGAAGCAGACACGTGGGCATGGGCTTTGCAAGGCTTGCTTGGAGGTTCTCTGCTGAAGGAGGGCAACCACCCACCCTAAGTCACCCAGAGGTATTTAAAAACTTGATATTCATTATAATTTTCCCATGATTCCTGAGAGCATTGCAAGTGCAGCCACTGACCTCGCTTTTGAAACGCCGACCAAGAGCCAGCCCTGGTGACCAGCAGGAACCTGAATCCTTCCCTTCATGCTGCACGGTCAGGCATCGAGCACGGATGCTGCGAGAGGATTTCTGCTTTGCCATGGGCAGGTTGTATTCAAATGATACTTGTAGTTTTTCCTGCTTGCTTAAAATCATCTACAAATATGGTTTTTCCTGTCTCAGGGTTATTTAAAGGCAGGTCAGCGGTTAAGGACCATCCATGTATTTGACAGCCTCCTAGTGCTGGAGACACAGAAGGTGAGTTACCATACCTGGCCTTACCTGGATACATCTCTAGCTGAGAGAAGAATGAACTTGATAGTCAGGAACAATGCCAAAGCCAATATTTCTTGATAAAAGACAGATTTTATGAATTCAAATGCCGTAACAAACTAATGTAATGACACCCTGACAGATGCTGGCAAGCATCCCCTTCTTCGTTGCTTACCACCACTCGGCAGCCAAGGGATGGGGCTCTGCTCGTCCAAGACATGGACAGTTCACTTGATCCCAGGAGATGTGGGACCGGAAAGCATCTCTGCTCTGTTTTCTTATTTTTCAGTTCCCATCTTTGGTATAGTTACAGAATCAAAATGTAATAAAATGGTAAAAGAAGCCAATAAAAAGGCAACTTTTCCCCCTGATGACAAAAGGCCAGAAAGTGCTGCCCATTCAGACCTCTCTTGTCTGCTTCTGAAGGACAACACAGTCTTAATCATTGCCTCAGAAAAGACAGAATGGTCACCAGGGCTCTTCTTAGAGGTGGGATAAAAAGTAGAGTAGAAACCTCAGAAAAGTGTTCTTGTCACTGTTTGAAAACCACTATATTCAAAAGAGTTTGTTTTTTTTAAAAAAAAAAAAATTAACAAAATATTATGATGCGATTTCTTCTATCCCTAAGAATAAGCAGCGGAATGAAAAAACCAAACCCCAAACCAAACCAAACAAAACAACAAAAAACCCCAAACCAAAATCAAGCTGAGCTTAATTGCTGCTTTGTATCCAAGCCGTAATGAAGCACAGAGAAGGGCATTAGGAAGGGGAGAGCCAGTTCAGGAACAGCGTGGGGCCACAGCCTTCCTCCCCGCTCCTTCTCCCCACCCTCCCCCATACCAAGGTGTAAGATGTAATCTCAATTTTGTAGTAATGAAAGAGAAAAAGCTTTTTTAAAATAGCTTTGTAGCACTTAGGGATTGCCGATACCAATATCCTACTACAAACCTCCCACCCCCCCCGCCCCCCCCTTCACTAAGGCAACATTTCATTAATTTAGAAAGTATGAGCTCATTAAGCAATCCTGTTCCAAAGTTTCTGTAGTTGAAAAGCCAGTGAATTTCCCCAGGTCCTCAAAACCTTTTTCAAAAAAAGCCAAGTTACTCTATATTCCTCTTTAAACAAATAAGGTTAGCTACCCTTTTGCCATTCACAATTCAACATTCACACTAAATTAATTTTTCCAAAAGTAATTCAAATAAAAGCTTTGCTGCTGCTACCCTTTTCAGAGCTACAAGATTGAATAAGGCATCTGAATAAAATTGTGTATTACAGCCTTCTTTAATATTTAAGCATGACATTCATTGATTTGTTTCTTGTTTTCTGCAAACCTTGACAACATGATAAAATAAATCATAAGAAGAAAATATAGTGGTAACATCTTTTATGGACTTCACATAGTCATCAATCTCAAGCTGTGAGTGAATTATCAGTGCAGCAAAAAGATCTATGTTTTAAGAGCTCCAATAGCATACTAGCTAGAGGTTTTTCACAAGCAAACTCAAGGCGAGTGACTGATAAGCATCATTATTGTTTTCTGAGAGTCTAGTTTATAGTGTGTTGTGGAGGTGTTGGCATATATGTTTCAGAAGGAAAGGTTTGATCAATTCTAAGTAGACATCTACTAACATATAAAAAATATAACAAGGGTTCCTGCTGAGCAGTATTAAAGTACCTATTGCACCATGTCAGCATGACAGGCCCCATGTTGTGTTTTTGATTATATTTAATATAGAATTAACCTTTCTTAATGTAACATATTGTGCATGCAATGCAAGTGAAAAATATTTATTTTGACCACAACAAATATCATCCTTATTTAGGTTTTAAGAAATACTTTTTTATTTTCAATTTATAAAACTTCCCATCATAAAATCGTCAAAGGCCCGAACTGACAGGAAGGAATAAAAGCTTTTTTCCCTGTAGCTTGTGAGCCATGGAGAGGGAAGCCATTCGGGGCATCGGGAGCAGCCTGGAACAACAACCACGGGGCAGCGAACGGGGAAGGGAGGACTGCGGGTAACACCACTTTATAAAACAGCAATTTGGCGAAATGCAGGGAGAAATCCCGCCGGCAACACCAGAAACAAGCAAGCCCCCGTGCCGCTGCACGGTGTTGCAGTTCCAGAGGTCAGCGCGGCGATGGGAAGGCACGTACCCAGGCAGCGGGATCCTCCTGCACGCGAAATAATAGGACTGAGGGGCTGGTCTGGAATAATCAGAGGCTGTGAAGAGAAATGTGGAAATAGCAAATTAATTCAATGGGATAAGGCAGCTCACTTGCAGGAGCTGACACTTCTGCATAATGAGGTTATGTAAAGGTATCATCGTTTTGCTGTGAAAAATGCCACTCCTGAAAGTAACTCTTTCAACAGACTTACAAATGTTTTATATCTGGTAAATGGGCTAATGAAAGCTTTAGGTTTAGAAAGCAGTAGCCTAGGGATTGTAAGAGTAAATATTAAGATGTTTTCTGACAAGCTGAATATATGTGGTTTCCCACAAAATCCCACAGTGCTTTGCACTCCATAAATATCACTCCTCTTCCCTCACAACTTTTACTATATGAAATATGATGCCACGGTCCACTAAAACATAGCTGTACTTTCATTGGGCTTGAATCTCCGGCACACATTTATTTACATAGGTTGAACACTATTCATCACCTTCATAATTAATGCAGTCAGTCGTGAGGGTGTGAAGTATTTCCTTTGCCATCCCGTGGTGAAGCAGGACAGTGTACTTTTCACAGAAATGACCACTGCAATCTCCTCAGTAAAAAAAAAAAAGATAAAAAAAAATAGCTTTTAGAGTCCTTTGTACTTTTGCATGGATCAAAGCTCACCAAATTCATTGGGTCAAATCTTCAAACAATTTCAGGGGGCAATAGAAGAGATGATCAGTGGCCAGTGGCCTGGCAGATTTGGTCACGCAGGGATGGTCTGAATTATTTGTATTCCAGGGTGAAATTACTGCCACTTCAGGGCTCAGCCCTGCAGGCTGTGCACTGGAAGAGGACGCACGTTGATTTTCTTGATGAGCTTAAAGTCTGGGGAAGAACCATAAAAAAGGTAGGTACTACTTGCACCCATTATCTTCTTTTATTAAAGAGGCTGCCTAAAAGTTAAGCTTGAAGCAATGCTCTGGCTAGGTCTCCTAAGGTTATCAGAGCAAGGCCTGCTCGGTAGTAAAATTCAGAATCTCAAATGACGTCCAAGATCTGCAAAATGCTTAACTTGGTAAGTGAGGAGATTTTCTTGTAAATTCAGTTTTTCCTGTAATTCAATACTGCACCAGAGGTCTCACTTGATGGAAAAGAGGCTCTGTGCTCCTGGAGTGTTTTACAAATATGTAAATATTATACCTAAGCTACCCCTGTTAATTAAATACGGCACTTTACACAAGCATATTGTTTCCAGTCTCAATGTTCTGGCTTAAATCCATCATCAGTAATTACGTTCTGTCCTTTTAAATTCTTTGCTGGTTTAATTACCGAAATTATTCTACTTCACTTCCTGTCCCAAACTTCCGCATAGTGCTGGTGACCCGTCTCTGTGGCTTCTGTGTTTTGTCCATTCATAGCAGTCGTGGCATCGTGGTTCATCCATGGGGAGATGGTAACTCTGCCATGGTTCCCAAGTCTGGTTGCTGGGCTGCTGCAATTTAATGACAAATTAAAACAATATATGTTTGTGTATGTTTTACGTATATTTTTCAAAGTAATTTTGTATCATCTATGTTTTCCTCAAATATTTATAATTCATAATGAAGGTAATTTGTAGTGTTAAACCTGGAAAATACTGTGTTCCCAACTCCCATTGTATTTACTTTAGATGAAGTGAAAAGAAAGCAAAATGATCATGGAAACCATCAAATCCAAAAATGTTTAATGAGAAGAGCACTCTTGAGGCACTGGACAGTTCGGAAGATCCAGGTCTGCTATCCTAAGAGCTCAAAATTATTAACTTCCAGTTATTTGGAAATTAAATTAAAATGGGTCAACCATCTCGGTCCAGGACTTTAGGAACATGTAACAGCACCACAGAGAGAGAAACTCTGTTTGACTCCAAGAAGGGTCCTACTATTAATGAAGATAAAGTAAAGGCAAGGTAGGAAGGGAGTGAGCTGCAGTTTAATATACTTATCCTATGAATATTTCTATAAAATCAGTTCAAGGTTTTTTAGTAAAACTTAGTAATGAATAGAAATGGAATATTTATTTTCAATACCAGCTTTTAGCTACCAAGATTCTATTAAAAATATACTGGAGAAAAAAATTAAAGATATGTATCTTCCTAATAAAAATGCACTTTTGTGATAGATGTTGAGGAAGCAGAAACTCCTGTAAATTAGGTCACTTCTATAGTAAACCATCTTCTGAACTCCTTTGTGGGAATTATGTAGGCAGCAGGTTTTCTTTTCAAATCTGAATATAAAACTTGGAAAAAGAACAACTTTTCTACCTTATTCACATTCATAAAAAAATCATAATGTAGCATCAATATTCACTTAATAAAGAGACCATTTACACTGCTGGTCTACTGTTCTTTTGTTTGCCAGGGTTGATTTTTTTTTTTTTAATCATATGGAAGAGTCACTGCAGCAACATCTGTGACTTGTCAGTCATTTAATTAACCAAAGAAAAGCTAGCTATTCATTTTATTTCTGTATATGTTAATGCTAAAAACTAATAGAAAACAGCTAGTAAATTGTCCTCTGCATATATTGGACACAGTAACAATTACTCTGGCAGAGAAGATATAATAAAAGAGGAAATTTTAATAGTATTCTTATTCTATTTATTCTCAGGGGCTTCTGTTTCAAGGTACTGTAGAAATTAACAATTATTTCTTTTCATTGTTTTTGATGATCTTTTTCTATTACGGCCCTATCCAACTTAAAATAAAATATAATTTGAACTTCTGTTTTTGTATTGAATTCTATAGCATCTTGAGATTTACTTTCTGGTTGGTTATGGGGAGGTCCTGAGGAGGTTCACAAAAATAAGCTGAAGCTGTTTTATTCTGCCATTCAGACAGCTGGTTAAGGCATGTCAGTTATTAGTACAATCAAGATAACTTGGCTTAAACTGGGAACTTCCACATAATAAAATAATTTGCTTTTCTAGTGTTCATTTTATTGACAAATATGTCTTTCCCATATTTTTTGAATGTCTGTCATAGGATATGTCTAAATACTTGCTATTGCTCTGCTATATAAAGCAATTAACTGACTTTATACAGCAAATTGTCAAAGGATTTCTTCAGAAAGCTTGGGGAAATCTAACATACGGAACTATTCTCCAATTTATTGACATGCTACGATGGTGAAAAAAGTAGGACATCAATAAACAGCTTTAGCTGGAAAACTGGAATCTGATTATAAGTATTGGGAGCTGGAGACCAGTGTCTCAATTAAAATACACGGCATAGCTTTATTTTAAACTAGATAGGTGATATATTTTAATGGAGAAAATGCAGGCTTAGTAAAGTGTAGGCATGCGGCAATGTGGAGTTTTACATTCAAAGTTTCCCACGGGTCTATTTGAACCGGATCCAGGTTCAGATCCTCATCCCAGCCCATTCCTCTGGCTCTGGGAAGCTTCAACACAGTGCAGGGAAAGTATTTTTAGGCTTTTGTGTAGGTAGTGATCTTGCCTCTCTTTCAAAGGCATGTCAGTGAGACTGATGGTGTGAGAGGAAAGCTGGAGCACAGGTTCGAAGTAGAACAGCTCAGGACTGGTCCTGGATGGACTCCCCACCCATAAGGAAAGACATTCTACATACTGCAGAGCCCAAATTCCCTAAACCAGCAGGTTTTGAAAATCTGGTCTAAGGAAAGAAATCAAATCAGGTTTTACACCATAGATTTTGATTAGGATTTAAATAGCCTGCATAAGAAAGTAGATAGAATAGTTCAGTAAGTTGTGGATCACTCAAAGTAATCTACAAAAGTAGTCTGAAATTCCCATAATATATGATTACCATATCAGAAACCTAAAAAAAAAAAAAATAATGCAGTAACAGACTAAAAATAAAACAAATCACAGTCTACAAGATCAACCAGAAAAAAAAAAAAAAAAGGAAACATTCCAGAAAAATGAAAAAGATATTAGATGTTTCAAGAAGTTGATTTTTTATGGAGTGAAGGAAAATTTCCTTCCTGAATCTTGGCTTCATTATTTTTTTTTTTTACAAAATCATCTTGTGCTGTGACACCAGTGGTACCCCACTTAGAGTGCTGAGAGGACAAGGAAGAACTGCCGAGCCTTGCTGGTTATAACTGTTTTATTAACAAATTGTCTACCAACGCACAGTTCTTACGCCTGTGTAACTTTACTTTTTCAACACCCTTCGCTTACTTTTCCTTTCCTGTCACCACCGATCTTACCAACCATTTGTACCTAATTTTTGTCTACAAGCTCTTTTCTTGAGTTTTGTGTTTGGTTTTGTATCCCATCTGAATGAAAGGAGCAATAGGGGCTTGACATTGGTGTAATAAAAAAGGCAACAAATAAAGAGTAGAAAAATAGGGGGAAGAAATACCAAATTGTTCTGCAGATTCTCCTTTGCAACTATACCTCTTCGGTGAAATGCATTTGTAGATGTCAGAAGCCTGGTGCCACCTTCAATGTATTGTTAATATTCTGGTTATCATGCAAGAAGTCATTGATGAACAAGTTTAAGCAGTGTGCAAACAACGTTACCTGCTGAGAAGTGTTAAGGTACCTATCATACCATGTCAACTTGACAGGCCTCATGTTGTGTTTCTGATTATATTTAGTCATATAAAATTAACTTTTCCTAATGTAACATGTTAGGTACGCAACGTGGACAAAACAATACTTATTTAGGCTAAAACCTATTTGTATTCAGATTTACTAATGAGAATCACAATATGATCAAAATCCCCAACTCATTTAACGCATTTATGGAGTGACAGGGCTGGAGTGCCTCAAGCCTTAATCCATGTAATAGGTGATAAAGCAGGGGGGTTTTGCTGATATTCGTGTTGTCCAGCGGTGCCGGCTCTGGGCTCCACACAGCTCTTGCCTATCCACGGTTAGAGCGAAGCTGTCTCTGACTTGCTTGGTGCTGTGCTTACCTCCATGTGGATTTTTGTAGAGGTATTTGGAGCATTTTGCAGGAAATGACAAACGCTGCTGTCTCCTCATCCTTTTTTTTTTTCCAAATCCTTTCTTTTTTCTTCTTTAAAGTATTTTTAATTTTATTTTTTTTCAGGTCAGCACTATCATTCATATGCTCCTTGGAGTGTGTTACTGTGAGAGATAATATCCCAGTGTTACAGGCCAAAGCAAAAACCATAGCAGTGGAGCTGGTAATACATTCCCTATGCCAGAACGTATTGGCTAAACCAGTGTGATAGCCATCAAAACAGCTTTGATTAAGTTAAAAGCAAAAAAATGCAAAACCTCTTAACCAACCAGCAAAAGATATCAGCGGTCGCAGGCAGAAGCTTTGGTTTCATTTGGTTCTTTGCCATTGCAAATTTAAGGTTCAGTGACCCATTCCTACCCCACTGGCTGTTGGGCAAAGGATCAGAATTTATTAATTATTATAAAAGCCAGGGAGGGGACCTTCATAATTAAAATCTCAGAATGTAACTCGTCATTTTCAAAGGTCTTCAAGCTTGCTATACCTATCTCTGCTCACATGAAGTTCAACCCTTAGCTTGAAACAGCATTGTTAGAAGAATTTAGGATGAAAAAAATGAAAGGAAAAAAAAAGCTTCAACTGTTTGAGTGTACAGAAAATGGGAAGTAAAAAGGAGTGCAATTATCCAATTCAGTGGCGGGGGGGGGGGGGCGCGGGGGGAGGCAACACAAAAATGCCTTTTTTTATTATTGCTCCTACCAGCAAAAGTGTTGAGGTTTAAAAGCTGAAATTTGGCATGGAACGACTCCTAAGCCTTATATTAGAGGAAACAAAATGACTGATTTACGGGCACTTGAAAATTGCTTCCCATACAAGCTCATTAATGGCTAAATGGTGTTTAGCCCTTATGCAGCAGCACTCCGTTGGTGCAGGATGCTCTGGCTATCCTGCCACGTGGTCCCTCTAAATTTCCAGCACCATCCAAGGCTGCGATCAAACTCATAATTATTAAAAAAGCAAAATATATGAAAACATTACAAGAATATTACTAACGCAAGATGTATGCAGCGTAAGTGAGGCTGGTAGTTGATGAGGGGCTACAGCAGGTAACATTTCCTTTATGGCCAAGACCTCCAGCCCCAAATTGCTAAGAAAAAAATTATATTTCTTCTTATCATTGGATTGCAGTGACAGCAAAATGACAGGGTTTTGTCACTTAAAATTATTTTGAAATTAAATAATCCTCAATTTACAAAAGTTTAAAACATTACTAGGAATAAAAGGTTCTGCTATTCAATTAAAATGTACTTCGCTGGCTGAAATCAGCATTCAAAGTGCTGAGAACTTGCAACTGCAGTGACATACAAGTTTGTGTTTTGTGTTGCGATTACCAAGTACAACTCTGCTTTCAGTGTGGCTTGTGATGTTGCAGGGGAGGGGCTGGAAATTAAATCCATGCCTAAAATGCTTAACTTCTGAAATCCAATGAAAGAGTACACGCTCTATCCTCCAGTCACTGCTACCCTGTGTTGGCTGTGTGCTGCCGAGGAGCGCACATGTGCAAAATGCACCATTCAAGTTGGGGCAGACAAAATGGTTTATTTTAACATGTAATGGCTCTTATTTGCCCTGAATAGAAGAATATCCAAACTGGTCCAGGGTGGGGCAGGGAAGGGAAAGGGAAGGGAAGGAGAGGAGAGGAGAGGAGAGGAGAGGAGAGGAGAGGAGAGGAGAGGAGAGGAGAGGAGAGGAGAGGAGAGGAGAGGAGAGGAGAGGAGAGGAGAGGAGAGGAGAGGCAAAGGGGAAGGAAAAAGGGAAAAATAAGAACAAACTGTTTAAAAATATGAAGAAGAGAAACCAGTAGCTGTATTGTGAGCAGTGCTGAGTAGCACTTGGCTTCTCCATAGGGGTTGACTACTGCATCCATCTCCTGCCCTGTGGTAACTCGGGTGCTCCAAGCTTGGACCTCTCCAGATCAAAGCACCTATCAGTCTGGTTTAGTTTAGCAATGTCATATGTTACAGAAAAAGCATTAAATATACAAAACTTTGCAAAGTAGTTTTTAGAAGTCCATAATCAGTGAAACAGACACACTGCAAAGTTACCTATTTCTACACTTGAAAATAGAACTATGCAAATTAGAGTGCTTTGAGTAATATCTGGATAGATGTATGGTAAGAGCAGAGATCTTCATTATCTATCCCAATAGCTGATCAAGAGACATGCTATGGTTATGTTGTGATCCTGATTCCAGTCATGAGGAAAAAGGTGAAGATGTGACTCAGATGCACAGATGAGTAGAAAAGTCATGCCCTGTGTTACCATATTTAAAGAAGTGACCCACTTGTGGGAGTTAGGACAATATCAATGGGTAAGGAAAGGAATTCAGGGCTGCAGGATAACAACAAGCAAATGCCATAAGAGTATTGACTTCTGTAGTCTCATGCCGGAGAGGATGCTGATAGAGCACTGCTTCAAAGGACTTGGCAATTTAGCAAGTCAAATAAATAATGTTCTGAAACTTTCACTTGGGAAGGTAGTGACTAGGAACCCATCTGTATCCAGCTTGCCTTCATCTTTGTTTGGTGTTTGGTGGAAGCACGCAAAAACACGCAGCGGTATTACCTGTACTAATGTGAACAGAGCTCAATTCACAAGAGAATAGGTGCACAAATGTGGGTGCACACAAGTGTAAGCCCCAATTCAAGAATGTGTCCCTGGTTGCCTGAAGGAAAAAAATCCCATTCCTGGCAAGTTGAGAATGCATTATCTCAGTAATATAGCTGGGAGATATCCGAGGAATTTTCAGTATCAAATATTTGTACATGGGTCCAATTTATTAAAAGCAAATATTGACCATTCAGTTCTTAAATATTTTAAATAATTTATTCTAAATATTTTGATACCGAAGTAAATTAATGCTAAAGCATTTCTTTGTTTGTGCCAAATCAGTGCTTCCCAGTAGGAAGTTAGTCCATCTTTGCAAGCAAGCTTTCATTCTCAGTAGGCAGTCCATTTCTGTAGAGTGCCATTAAGTTAATTTCAAAAAGAACCAGTAAAGGTATATGGAGCAGGCAGTAATAGCATGGAAAATATCCAAAATTACTAGACCCCAGCAACAGAACTTAGATGCCATTTTCATGCACTAATAATTTGTAGTTTACATATTGAAGGTAACTATAAACTGACTACTTCCTTGGTTAAGTCTTGCAGGTAATTGCAAATATGTTGTTAGTGCTGTACCTTTCCCTGTCTGAGAACGGCATCTCTAGGAATAAGAACAGAAAGCATAATTTTGATGTTATTATCAAGAAGTGATACAGAGTTTCTATGTCACTGAGAATATTAAATTTACTTGTGATCACACTATAAAAGTGCAGCAATATTTAAGATAGATATCATAACTAGAAATTGAAACATTTTGCATACTATTGTCTTTCATTTAAGTCAAATCTTGTCTTAGGAATGTGCATTTGATGAATATGCTTAAGCACACACATGGAAAATCGCATGTTTCAAATCAGAAAAATCTTTCAGAACTACCCTTTATTTTGGCTGAGAAATTTAGCGCATGGAAAGAACAGCATACACATGACAACATTATTTACTCTTGGGTGTGATCCAAAGCAATTTGTATGAGAAGTGGGACACAGACTTTCCTGTTGCTTCAAAGGTCTTCATGAAGAATTCTGTATTTCCACATTACTACTGCCCCAAGAGCTACTGGTTGGATTGCTTTCGTATGAAAACCAGTTGCAGCGAGTAGGCTGGATTTAAACAGAAGATTGAACAAGGTGGTCTTTCATTACATCCAAGGCTACCCATAGCCTAGTGCTCAAGTCACTGGTACTGTTTGATCTGATAATGACAGTGGACTTTCAGACCACATACCCAGCACTTTTCCTTCAGTGAAGCTGGGGTGAGCCAGCTGCCTTGGAAGGTGGAGAGAGGACCTGGTCCCATCTGGCTGAAGCAAATGGAAGACTCCTGCTGATTTCACTGCTCTTTGCATCAGGGCCCACCTTTGGGACAGGTTTTTTCTAAGCAGGGCTAGTAACAGAAAAATCTGGTGAAGGCTTCCAACCACAAAAGTTCACATACACCATTCTGCCAATCAGCTGGTGCTTTCTTTGCTCACAGTATCTATATTTCACAGTTCAACTCATCATTTAAAATTTTTCAATATTTGAGTGTGTGATATTTTTTAAACGTACCCATGTATGTGCTGGTGGACATTTAAGGGCCCTGGAATCACTTATTTTGCAAATCATGTTCGTTGCAAAAAAAATTACCAAGCCTTCTCTAAGGGATTACAGCAATTTTTTCTGATAGTCACAGTCATGGACCAATTTCCACTATGAAATGTGTCAATTCTTCATCTTTTGTGGAAGCCATTGGGATCTGGTAAACGAAAAATCTGCCTTGGGGCCACTGAAGTGGCATTACTTGGAATATTTGGAAAGAAAAGTTAGAAAGTGTGTGAGAGACTGAGATCACCACTTGCAAAATGAGCAGTTTCCACCCATTTAACTGTAGCCCAGGTTTCACCAGCCGTGCCAAGTGGAGATCTTACAGTTGGCGTAGCAGGCAGGTGGTGGTAATTGCAACGTCGGGCCAGCTCGCCTGCTAGGAACATTACAAACTCAATTTCTGTCATGAGAGCAGAAGCCAGCACAACAAATTAGGAAATGTGGTCTGTAAACCACAGGACAGCATCGCTGCCCTCAAAAAAGACAGCAGTGAGAAGATTATTCAGTAAGAAAAGAGGATACTAATAAAGCAATCCACTTGTCCACTGACCGCCTAAGGAGAGTTCACAACAAAAGGCACTTTTTGCCCAATATTCTAATAAACCAGATACATTTGGACTTACAGTGGGCCAAAGGTTTATATGAAGGATCTCAAACTGAGTGACTCCCTTTGTCCACCTTCCCCTATAGCAGCCCTGATGACCTCAGTGAGTCTGGGCATTACAAAGAAGATGAGGGCTTCTGCATTTTGGAGGTAGTGGATGCCTCTCGATCTAATGGCCAATTAAAGAAAAGTTCTCTCCTTTCCAAACCTAAGGAAAGGGCTTTTTTGCAACTGGACGTTGGACATGGACTCATTCCCTCTCCTGTGAAGGCAAGGAAAGGTGTCCCAGTGCCTTTCTGAGAGTACACTGACCCACTCTGACCCTGCTCCTCCCCAGCTCCGGCTGCCTCTCCCCAGGGTATGGGAAGGGTAGGATGTAAAGACTGAGGACAGAAGCACTAAGTCATAACCCTCCCGTAGGGATGCCCCGTAGGCAGCGGAGGAAATGTAGTAAGTACAACTAAAATTGGATTTAATAATTGCCACTAATAAAGGGGCAAGTGCATACAGCCAGTTACTATGCTGTTGGCAAAATGAATTGCTCAAGGCACATTAACAGTATATTAGTTAACATATACACAGTGAGTAAATTATAATTAAAATAACTGACTAAATAGTAAATATGTAGACTACGTATGAGAATTGCTCCTTTGAAAATCCTTTACATACTAGTGATAATTATTGACTTAAACAATTTAAACAAAAAATCAAAACTAATGCATGTGTCTTTCAGTCTTTAAAATGTCTTTGATTGGTCTTTTTATGGGATTTTTTTAGGTAAATGAAAGAATGATGTCATACAGCAGCATTAAGTACTATTAAACAGATCATAACTAACATTAGCTGCATAAATTATACATAAGCTGACACTTTTATGCACTTTGTGAAGAATTGCTTCATGGGTTATGCAATCTTTTCCAAAACAAGCTCCAAAGAATAACATCACTAGTTATGTTTCACAGCTACAAATTGGTAACTGAATTAACATTCATTTATTGAGTTTACAAGGAGAAATCCTCTAATTCAAATGCTTGCAGATTATAATTTATATTTATCTGAGGTATAATTTTTCATATCTTGTTTTTGCCAAAGTCAATATGACCTGAGCCAAACTCTTGTTTCCAGTTCTCCATTTGTACCCTCCTGTTCTTGGCTACTTACCTCGATGAGTCTTTTCTAGCTGGGAAGGTAAATTAATGAGCTTGGTTCACCAAACAAGTCTTTTGCAAAATTCTGATTTTCGGACTATGAGTCCTGAGTAATTATTGACAGCTTGAGGATCCTACTCTTGCAACTTCGAAAAGCAAAATTAGAAAAGAGAATAATTTTTCCACATATGGAAGTTGAGCAACTAGTCTGTCAGGAAGGAGTGGTTGAACACAGTATTTATTCAGAGGCTGTTTTATTTCTTCTACCCTGATATAATCTGCAAGTTAAATACCGGTGCAGGTGTTGAGTGGGACAATGTGAAAAAGACTCTTTTCTATGAATAAGGTCCATGAAAGTACCAAAAAGTACTCGCTTTCTGGGACACAGGCTGCTGTAGCTCTTAAGAAGTTTCCACTAGCTTAGAGGAGTTTATAAGAGATAATCTAATCATAATCACATGTAATGTTAATAAACAGGAAAAAGAACATGAGGAAGGAGAACACAGATTGAAAGGTAAAAGAGCAGTAGACAGCATTAACAAATGTTGTGGTGGACCTTGTACAAACCAAAAGACAGTTAGGGAAGAAGGAACCACTGGGGTAACCAAGGTACTTGCCACAGGCACTGCTGTCAAATTTCAGTAAAGATTCAACAGTTTAATGATGATAGAGAAACAGTACTGTGAGCAATTTTTGTGAGAACCTTTACATTCCTGGCTTAAAAAGGAATACTACTGCTAACATGTAGTAAGTGAAAGAGGTCCTCACTAAACAGATGGTGAAATGATAGGAGGTGACACAAATATGAATTGATCCTTCATAGATGGTCAAAGACTTTGTAAATCTAGTCATAGAAAGCAACCTCAGATCGAATTGATTCATCTCAAATTAAATGGAAAGACAAATAAAGTCACATAAGTTTAGATTTCCTATTGCAAAAGGGAAAATGTTATTAAAGACCAAGGCATGAAGTCAGCTCGACTGCAGAGATCAGGAGCTTGCACCACCTACACCACTGGCAAAGGTAGACACGACTGGTGGCACAGCGTGGGGACAGGGATGCCCCGGAGGCGGTGGTCTTCATGGATGCTGCTGTCCCACGGTCCTATGAGGTACAGACACAGATTATTCTGATACGAGATTGTACAATCAGTCATATTGAACTATCCTTCCCTGCACAGGGCTGTACAGTTCATTTTCTGCTTGTTCCAGATTCTTCCAGATGCTTTATCTTGCCAAACTCTGAAAATTATTTTTTTCTTAAAATTGGAGGGAAAAATTGTGTTAGAGAATAAATCCATCTTATCTCATGGCAAAAGCATTTAACCAATTCTTTTTCTTTGACTGTGAATCTATCTAACCATGTTTCACATGTCTACATGCTGATGCCTTGAGCAAGGTTAAAGTGAGTAAGACCAAGGTGCAGAAATAGCGGGGTGAGGTTCTTTGACCTGTGGTATGCAGGAAGCCAGGGTGTATAACCCAGGATGATTGAACACTTTGGATCTATAAAATCTGATAGACATGGATGAAGTTTGAACTTCACTGATAAAATCACTACAGCATATGTCTTGCGTGGATTGAAGGGAAAAGGAAATGAAATATATAAAAAAGCTATCATAACTTAAAATAGTCTTTAACCTCGATAGCTTTTAAAGGTTTTCTCAAGGCCTAAAGATGCCTTGCCATTTTTCTGAGTTAATGTGCATTCATTCAGACTGGCCTGGGCCAGGGAGGTCCTGCTTCTTCCTGGACAATTTCCATAGATGGGATAAGGATGTTTTAATCAAATCCAAGTAACCTTCTCCTAAGCAATGTGCTTATCATTACAAAAGGAAGAAATCTGTGAATTTACGAGAATTCATTTTTAAAAATACCTACCTATCTTAGCCTTAAAAAAAAAAAGACTTTTATATAAAAAGTTGATTTCTTGCTTTCTTTCTGTTGATTTTTACCTTCTTTCCATTGCAAAGTCAGGGCTGTCACAGTAAAGGTGTGTTGATGCCTTTTAGATTGTTGCTAGAAAAAAAAATTATAAATCTGCTAAATACACAAAAAGTTGAATTTAACTATTCCGTTTCTCTATTTCACTAATTCAGGATTGAACTTCAAAATCTTGTAGGACTATTTATAGAAGGCAGTAGGAATTTTTTTCCTTCGAGAGAAAACCAAGGACATAAAATATAGCAGTTATGTTGAGAGGACTTCAAGATATGAAATGGAAAAAGCTATATAATACTACTCAAAAAAATGAGTACTTATAAAAAAGGGGTTTGGGATATTTTTTTTCATTGTTTCTTGTAGCTGCTGTCTAATCCAATGGATTAGATCATTCAGAGCTCTAAATGAAACACAGAAGTTCCTCTTTTTGTCAGCACTGGAGAACATACCACACAGGGTCCCAGCTGGGTCTGTCCTGCATCCAATGCTATTCAATGTTTCATTATGTTTCATTAACAACTTTGATGACAGAATAGAGAGTATACTTTGGATGACACCAAACTGGGAAAGATCACAAGTATTAAAATTCCAAATTATTTTGGAACAAGCATCCTAATGATGACATTTAATAAAGATGAGTGTAAGGCACTATATATAGGAAGAAAAATCAAATCCACACAAGTACAATGGTGGAAGTATACAGAAAGTGACCTGGAGGCTACAGAAGACCTCAAAATGTTTATGAGTCAACAAATAGAGTGCTGTTGCAACAAGGCAAATAACTTTCTAGGATCTCTGCAGAGCACCATTAAAGCTTTAATGAAAATAAAATGTCCATTTCTTGGCATTAGCCTTTAAAAAGGAGATGAAGAAAAACTGGGGAAAAGTGCAGAGGAAAATAATAGGAAATTATAAACACTAGAAAAGCTGTGATGAGTTTGCTTAGTCTAGAGAGAGGAAGGGCACACAATACTATTTTAATTTTAAATATATTTATGCATGCATGTATATGTAAATCGTTATTTTCAATAAGGTGACAAGTATTTTTTTCCATGTCCGAACAAGGCTGGACAACAAGTCACAGGTTTTAACTTGCAGGAAGGGAGGCTTTCTATCTGAAAGGATAATTAGGCACTGGAGCAAACTACCAAGGGAGGTTGTGAAATTCACTGGCAATTTTTAAGAACAGATTATACATACATCTGCCAACACTCATGTAATTTTAGTTGGTCCAGGTCCAGGACACAAAAAGAAAAGGGCCAGATCCATCTCGCCTGATGGGAGAGACACCTAACTCTGCAAACTGACTGCCCTGGGAATCTCCAAAGGGCCATTTTAAGGACTGAGGTGTGAACTTCTGTGTACTGCAGAGCCAGAGGTGACTACATTCCTCACCTACTTGCTGGAGTCAGCTGGAATCAATCTAGACATGGGTATCTTCCAGCAAGGGATCCAGCTTAACATCCCCTCCACCCCACCAGCTTCTCAGGGCTTCTCTGTATATTGAATCACATATCCTGAGTGGGAATCAATCCCCAACACAGAGCATAACGCAGACATCCAGATCTTATTTATACATATGTCCTTTTATCTGAATGCACTGCTTCTGCACCCAAAGCCACAGGTCCGAGGCCAGTACAGTCAAATATGCTATAGTTTACAAATTAAGATTTACAAGTTCAGTCTCACTCATTTGCATAATGTTCAGCGATCAACTAAAAATAATGGTACAAAAAGTAAAAGTGGTTATGTACCTGAAAATAATATGGCGATTGTCATAGCAGCTTTGTCTAGGTACCTACAGCATCTATAGCCTTGCAGCAAAATCACTGCTAAACAATCCCTGTAGGATTCCTTGGCAGGATGCCCTAAAAAATAAAAATTTTCAAATCTTTCCTCCTTCTTTTATAATTTTGTGCCTGCTGCACTGCAACCCAAAATAACATGCATCAGAGGTATATCTCCTAAATAAAAGCCTGGGCTTAAAATGTCTGTCCAGGAATTCTGCCCTTTGCTTGCAAAGTAAATGCTCCTACACGGCCTCCTCTCTGGCCATGCTCGCTCCCATCTGCTCGGATGGCTTGGTGCCTGTGGCAGGTCGGTGTGCCAGCTTCTCTAGGTCAGGGATGCCAAGCTAAGACAGCAGTAGATGGACAACCTGCCTCATGCTGCCATGCTCTCCTTTCCAAAATCATCCCTCTTCAGATTGGTTTTGTGCATGAAGTAGCAGGTAGCAAACTTAAAGTACCTGAAGGACGGAGAACGGAAAACATAAAAAGGTTTGGGGATATTTGCTCTTTAAAAAAAAAAAAAAAAATAAAAAAAAAATCAGGCTTCTAGGAAACATACAAAGCCCATTTGGGATATAAGGTATTATAAAAATATTGCTCATAGGAACCCTCTGAAAGCAAACCTTTGGCAGTGTTTCAGTAGCTGCATTAGGCAACTCTTAGGCAAAAGTATTACTGGCAAGGAGTCTCATTTGTGTGTGAAGTGCCTCTCTTCCTTTAGACTGATTAATAAACAAACAGTATCAACAAACAGACCATACCATCCAGAATGGGGTCAACGCATGGTGGTCCACAGCACGCTAAGTATGTGCTTGCAACGGAGGGTGCCCAGCTCTGTCTGGCTCCAGGCACAGCTCCCACTCCACTGAGGTGAGGTGAGAGGGCAGGGATGCTGCCCAAGCACGGGCGGGATGGGTGGTTTAGCCTTTCCATAAAACCTGGTGTCTCTGAGTGTGTTTGACATGAATTCGGGGGTAACCTCACACGAGTGAGGTTAGCAAGGATGGAGTGAACCTCTCTCAGACAAAACTGGGGGAAAACCTCTGTCCTTGCTGTGGAATGGGATGAGTGAGAAGGAGGAGCTTGTCTGTCTGGGTCCCTCATCTTTTCATCTCAGCCAGCCACAAAGCCTCTCAATACAGCCAGCCAGTGCTGGGGCTCACGTGGCATTTCAGGGAGGAGTAGAGGAACAAAAGCATTTTTTCATTGACACCTTTTTTACTTACGGAGGAAAAAACCAACAGGTGTGGTCTAAGTGGTCTTCACCAGTTCAGAAAGGGGTTCTGGGCATCAGCATGAATATGAATAGCCCTGGCTGAGAACACAATAGCTCTGCCTGCGCTATCAGCAAAGAGAGCCAATAAAGACATTTTAAGATTTCAGAGCATAAATCACTGTCAGGAAGCAAGACCGTGTTTTCTTGGTGTAAACACCAGGAGTAGTTTAGTGTTCTGCTCCTACACCTGAAAATCAGGTAGTTTTACATGCTAAATGCTATCAATAAGAGGAGATTTTAGGCTGAAAGAACAGCTTAGACCTAGAGGTTTTACTTCCACGATAAAACATACAAATGTGGGAGTCTTGGAGGAGGTGCCAGAGACTGAACAGGCATGTGGACCAAACTCTGCAAAGCATGCATCAGTTGTAGAGGCAGTGCATTCACAGGCAACTCTAGAAAAAGGTCTTTCCCCCACTCAGCCATTTTCTGCATATTAATATGAAATGGTTTAGTCTGTCAGTCAAAGCTTTTCCACAATTATTAAAAGCTGATGTAAATTAAAGGCAAGGCAAGGTGATAAAAAAAAAAAAAAAAGAAAAGATATTTTTCTCACTGAGAAATTAATGTCCCTAGAAAAAGAACTGATGCAGTGACATTTTACTGGGTGCTCATTTGGTTGGGACAGTTGGTAGCTGTGAAAGTCATAAAGATAGGGCCAACTTAATTGATACAATAAAGAAAAAAATAACAAAAAATTACTTGTTTCTCTTTGTTGTGATGTTATTGCAAAAGCCTGAAACACATACAGTACCCACCATCAAGCTATGAGAAATACTCAGACATTTCCTAGTACATAAGAAGGGGTAAAAACTGTATGAATATAGAGAAAGAGTTGTCATAAATGGCACCTGAAATCATGGTCTCCAGTGACAAAACAAACATGAAGAGGGTAAGGAAGTAGACATGTTTGAAAAGATCACAGCTCTCCATGTAATGATGCTCTCCTCTGGATGCAGCACCTGGTGTCTTCCAGTCCATGCCACCTTCATGGCACACCACGCCACCAAAAATCAAACTGAATTCAGCTGAGTATTTCACTGCTGAAAATGGACTGCATGCAAAATGCCAGCTCACGGCCAGCATCTGCTCCCTGAGCCGAGGGGAGGCACAGCACAGGTCATCGTCTCCCTTCCCATTTGAACTCTAACAACCCTTGCACTTTCCCCTGGCAGCAACAGCTCTTCTGGAGAATACCAGTCTTCCCCAAAAAAAACCAGAGGATGGTAAATCAGAGCAAGAAGAGTCATGCTGAAATAGTGTTTATATCATCTCCCGAAGGGAATGCCTTCCTGCGGAACCATGTTGAAAATGCACCTGGTCCAGGACTACAAGGCACAGGCTATGCTTCAGTCCTAAAGACCACACGTGCGCATTCTCAGCCATGTAGAAAATTATCCCCAGCAAAGCTGGTCACGTATTAAACACCACACTCCTCGCTGTTTTCAGGAGTCAGCTGGCGGCGCCTGATGTGCAGGAAGGTGGACACACAGAGACAGAACGAGTGTAGATCATTACAGGAACCACAAAGGGCGAAACTGTGAGTGATAGTGCCGTAATGGAAAGCCGGGAGTGTGACAGCGGGGACGCCACTCATCTGATCCGCAGCTTTGAACGATCCTGCACAACTTATGGAAGCGCACTCATCTAATAATTCATCATTGATCCCACTTTTGATTCGACCTCTGAACACGTCAGCTTACCTTTTAGGTTCACCACCTGTGACATTCATCAAAAATTAAGGGGACAAGGGAAAGGCTAAACCCACAAAACCCCCACATAAGGACTGAATAACCCCCTCTGTGCTTCCTGTGTCCATATTCCTCTTCCCCTGCAATCACCTCCTTTTATATCACTGGTTATTATCTATACTTCCATAACACAAGAGCTCGAAACTGAGATCAAAGCTCCACTGTGCCAAACACTGGCTCAGCACCATCACAGGAGTCGACTGCTGCCTCGAAGGGAAACAAAACCAGGGGCTGGGGGGGAAATGTGGGGATGGGGGTGAGTTGCCCAAGGTGATATTCTTTCCTGGGCACCTGGTCTCATGAGTCTCTGTCCAGCCAGGTCTGGGTGGCACTGTGGCCGAGGGCACAGGAATGGTTTCAATTCTTTTCACCGATACAAGTAAAGCAAGCCATCCAGCTTTATTTTATTAAAGTCATATGTTATTCTGGAATTCTGTGTTGCTGTTACTCTGCCTGCTTAGCCTGGCAGTCCAAGTATATTTGAAAACCAATAAAATAAAATATTACCAAAAAACATAATACTCTAGAAATCCACTCCCTTCTGTAATTACAGTTTAATGTCTAACATACTTTGTGCTTCACATTCAGCAAACTTTGATACAGTACTTAGACTGAAATTATGGTGCACCAGAGTAACATACATTTGCTGGCAATGAAAATGGGAAATAATTTCTCTTTTATAATTAGGGGATGTCTGCAGGATGGAGGTGCTATTTGTTTGTCATCACAGAATATGCCTGCCTTGTGTCAGGCAATCAGTTTGACATGTGGAGTTAACTTTAGGTTATCCAGACCATGCATTTGTTCTCCATTTTCTCTACTGTCTCGCAGCAAGTCAAAACACAAATGTTTCCTAGGCATTTTAAATAGAAAGACAGCGTTTTCTTGTAAGGAATGTTTGTTTGTTATTTTTTCAATCTTTTGTTCTCAAAATACTCTCTTAGTAAAACCACAAAGAGACATATTCCCTATCCACATGACCTGGGAGACCACAAGCTTTAAGAATCAAAATAATAAAAAATGCTAAAAAGATGTGCTGCTGTATAATGATGGGGAAAGACTTGGGTTTTGCTCTTTTTGCCAGCATTTGTGGCATATTTCTAGACATGATGTTAGCAATATAGACTGTGTGAACAAAGTTTAGAAAGCAAAATCTTTTAATTGAATGGCTCCAGCAGTAATTATTATTTGCTCTCTTGTTAATTAACAATTTACAAATGGCAACCAGAACAGTATGGTTAAATTACTTCTTCAAGATGACTTAAAGCTGGAAAAGGTTTGCAATTACCTTCTATCAGAAATTTGGGGTTTTTTAGTGGCAAGTTGTCTTTGACCCTGTAAAAGAAGTCAGAGATTAAAATATATAAAAGAAAAAAAAAAAAAAAAAAGCAAGAAATCGTGCAATCTATGTCCTTCCCACCAAAGTTTCCTAGTCTGTTCACAGGCAATTTTCTATCTCCAGGAGCAGATGCTAATCACAGCTGAACAGTGTTTTAAAATCCAGTCTCCCTCACTTGTTCAGGTCCAGAGAAATAAGTTTAACTTTCATGCTGGGGGTTTTCTTTTCTTTACACCACCTGAGTAGATAGTGCACACCTTCCTTCAACATAGTCATTCCCATCGCTTTCCATAAAATACCAGTACCAGCACAGCTGGTCAATCCCCTGCTCTTACCCTGCTGAATTCAGTCAACAACTCAAATTATGAATTCAGCAGATGTCTCAGCTCTTTGGGCCACCGGGAATTTCTCAGTGCTAGTGCTCCGGTGAGGCCAAATTTTCAAAAGTTTCCTCAAAAGTGGAAGGGGCTCTCCAGGGACATGGTGGAAGAACAACTGCTTGGGACATTTAAAACCAGAGACAAAACAGTGGTAATTATCCATCAGGGAGCACTCTTTCTGGAAAGGTAAGGTATAGGGAACATAGTAGGTCTTATTCACCTCCAGTTGCTGTGATCATAGGAAAAACTGAGCATGAAGAACTGAAGCTTACTGTCTACTTATGTATGCAAATTGTCTTCTTTGTGCCTACATTAAACAACAGCCCGTGCGGGAGTAAACCGGATAGGTAATTATCTAGTCTGAATGTGCACATGGTCTTGCACATGGAGATGTGATGAGAGGAGATGAGAACATGCACATATTTAGTATGCACCATTCTACAGACTGCTTTTGAAAATGTGATCCTTAGACAGGTACACAAAGAGATTGTGATGATTCCCTGGCATTTCCTCAAGATCAAGAATTACAGTCACAAGAATCATACATTCGCCTTCGTAATTTGGGGGTATGATCATAACTCTGATGTCATTTAACAAGCTTATACAAAAAGCAGTACATACTCCTGCCATTATACCATGCATCTGCAGAGCAGATCACTGCCAGAGCACCGCTTCCCTCCCAAAGTCATTTTAACCTATCAAGCTCTACACAAACTTTTATGTAGGAAAATAAAAGCCATTTTATTTTCCGAGTGTTCTCATTAATTCCTATACAGGATATTTTCTATTTCACACCACGTACTGAAAATTTCTTCCCAAGGAAAGGAAGGGACTGGCAAGCAGAGGCCACCACTTCGGTCAGGGTGCAGCTGCAGTTCACTGCTCCTTTTCGAAACCGTGTCCTGCAATTTTACCCGTTTTTCCCCGAAGATTAAAGTGAAAAACAATACAAGACCTCACCATTGTCACAAACCCAGAAGGCAATAAGACATGGTGGGAGCTGAAATGAAGTGGTTTATGTGTCCTACTTCGAAAGGTCTTCCCAACAAGGACCCCAGTCTCCAGTTTACTTGGGAATGACAATATTTAATCATTTACTTACTCTAATTTATAAAAACATATTGGAACTAGCTAAGGTCTCCTAGAAAATCAGTACAGTTAATCCTGGCAGTGGTCTCCCACATGCTGGTGACAGTTGCTTGTCTCTGTAAAGCAGCATAGGAGCCTGGGTCTATTGCAACGGGAAAAGAAAACATTTGAGAGTGGCAATTTTTTTGCAGATAAGTGTATCAATACGTGTTAGCAACAGCAATTCAGGCAACAAAGTTTAGGGCAATAACCAAAATAACTAAGAAGGGGAGTATAATTATTTAATTGATTTTAGCGTCTTAAAATCAGGTTCTAACTCGAGGAATTCCAGCAAAAAGCAACAATGGATGTACAGATCTCAGTGAGGAACAGCTGAGCTGAGAATACCATACTATGCCCCTGAATTTGTGGGTGAGGGCTCCAAATATTTAAGTGAAGCTTTGGGTAAAGTCACACTGGGTGAAGTAGAGCTCAGCCCTGCCATCCTACCACAGCACTTAGCTCCACATGTCAATTAAGCATCTCCTCGTGGTCCTCTGCCAAGGGATGCAGACATTCAGGCTCCCTCCCTTCCCGCCATCCACTTTCCAGCATGTGAACAGCCTGGGAAAAGCGTTAGACTGACAATACTGAAAGGCGAAGTTGTCACTTTTTCTCCTGCACAGAAGTGAAATAAGAAATCAGACTTCCATAAATCGCGCTGACAGCCTCCCTGATCGGAGACACACTGTCCATTTTCAGTCTCGGATTTCTCCATGCCTGGTGATAACAGGGGGTACAAATAAATGCCAACTGTCACCTTGGCTTTCATAGTATCACTGCAATCTAACTGGCAGGAGGGCTGCCCCCCTGCTTCTCAAGGAACACCAAGGGACACCTGAGAGGTGGCCTCAAGCACAGCTGGACACAGCTGGAGCCACCTCCATGGGGACAGCCTGGGAAACCCTTTGGCAGTTTCTCCCCTCACACCAATTCTTTTGAAATCCTATAGACCAGGTCATTATTGTGTTTTAAAAAAATATTTTTGTAAACTACTTTTTTTTTTTTTTTTTTTTTTTTTTTTATAATTGGTTGTTTTGTGTTTAGTTTTTTTGTTTGGTTTTTTGTTTTGTTTGTTGTTGTGGGTTTTTTTTTTTAGCAAGGCTACCAATATCATAGTCGATGGCATTCAGGACACAGTAGAATGTATTCATTGAGGAATGCAGAATACATTGCATCATCATGTAGAATCACAAGAAATACATCCTTGGATAACAGGTATTGTAATAAACATGTGAAAAACAATGAAATTCACAGCTCTCAGCTAAAGCGAGGGGGAAGGTCTTGTTTGGTTCAGCATGGGATCAACAAGAGCAATCTAAAAGACTTCAAGGCAGAAAAAGACATTTAAAGCTTTACTCTCTGGTAGAGGGTTAAATACTTGCCATGCTGGCCAAAGGCCTGTCCTCATGTCTGTGTCCAGCTCCACAGAGCAGCGGGCAGACCCTGCACTTCTTGCGCCCAGGAGCAATGCACACGGTCATCTTTACATCAGCTCATCCCTGCATAAACTGTTGCATTGCACAACAGAAATAAGCCAAGGCAATTGTGTCCCTCAAAGATCACTCGGTGCTGAGGAACCAGCGGCAAGAGGGGAATGCTTAGAAATTCACACCAGGGTCTCATGTTTTATTTTTACTGAGAAGCAAGGAATTGTTGCACCGGAGATCAGTGATGGAGCCCGTGCCAGGCCAGTGGGCTGCATCTGCCTCATCAAAGGAGAGTGAAGCCCCCCATAAGGCTCCATCCAGCTCGTTCGGGGTGGCACAGAGGGCAAGGCTCCTTTCCCATGCCTCCGATGATCATCTCACAGGCTGCAGCACGGGGTTTGATTACCCTTATCATTATCTGAGCTTCCAGGGCTATGTATTTTACAGTCATAAAATTATCCAGTCTGCTCTGAAACCCAGCCACGGCATTTGTTTCAATGACCCCCTGTGGTAGTGAATTCAGCAGATTGACTATGTATTGTATGAAGAAGGATTTCCTTTTGTTTGTTCACAAAGCATTGCCCTTTAATTTAATCATATGTCCCTTTGCTCTTGTACAGTTAGCTGTACTCTACCCATTCCCTTCCCCCTTTTTTTTTATACAATCTGGACATCTCTGACCATTCCAGTGCTAGATATAATTATTTCTCTTAATTCAGTTATTTAAAAATATCTGCTTGTGGCAGAAGCATTGCGGATCTTTAGTAAAATTGATACAAATATTTTATTAGGATAATTAACAACGTTCAGCACAAGCTTGTTTGGGAGAGCATTTGAGAAACTGAACGGGTCTGAAATTTGAAACAGATGCAAGACGTATTCATAAATAAAACCAGACCAAATCAAACTGTGGCCTGCATAATAAGACATCACTCACTCTGTTTGCTATATATTTGCAGACATATTGTTAGCTGCATTTATTACAAAAGTTAGGTGCTTATTTGGAAGCTTTCACTTCTGTGAGCTTGTGATACTTTCTGTAAAACAAGAATCATAAATCATAGCGCCGGTTTGAAAACCGTGTACCTCCAGAAAACTAGCACTTGTCATTAGATTGTCTAAAACAGAGGATTAGCCAAAATACAGATGGAGAGAAACACAGACTGTTTACGTTGAGTATTTTGGACAAGAGCCCAAAGAAATTACAATCGATATGGATATAACATTTCTGAGAGTTATATAGCAAAAAGTGCAAGAAAATACTCTGACAGAGAAAATAAATAAAGTTGACAGAAGTTTAATTCTCTAGATTCTGTACCATGGATAAAAATTAGAAACATTAAGCTATTAAATCATTTCACCAGTACTTTAAACAATAGGAACAGACTTGCATGTTGCTGTACAAGTTTAGAACCATCTCTTTTGTAGACTAGATAAATAGTCAGCATGGTAACTCTAACACTTTTCACACTTCCCCTACACTGTGTGACCTATTTCCCAGTCCTTTTTCATCTGGGACAGGTTTTAAATAAAATAGAAATTCCTCTTGCTTCTTACAGATTGGAGTTGATTAAATATTCTACTGATAAAGGGTAAGCAAATGTCAGATTCAATATAATAAAAAGAGAAATGAGAGTTCATACAAGCAGCAAAGCAAACAATCCATTTTCATACTTTATTAGAAACATTTATTGCCATAATGACTGCATTATACTAAGCAAGCAGGTGGAAAGGTGCTCTGTGCAAGATATTCTCAAATATCTTTATTTTGAGGATTTTATATCTCCAATATTTAGACAGATGTTTTATTCCCTATAATATAGTCAGAGTATGAAATGCTGTAATTTCAGTTACTACATAAGGATCAAAATTGTACTTGAAGATCATGGCCTGTCATTGTGATTTCAACAATAATGGTAGACCATTAAATGCTCAATTTTTCTGCTTTGACTTTATATTCCCAATGGTGAGTTGCTTTAGATATAGATGGTAGAGCTCCGTGTGCACCGGCAAATGCTCTGCCCAAATTTGCGGAACACATTGTGAGTGCAGTTCTCAGTTATTTTGCTTCCTATACAATTTTATAGATACGCAAGTCTGATCCAGGGCCTAAATGGAAATGACAAAGATAGCCAGTTTTTCTTTCTGCGGGCTCCACCGCTATCAAACAGCTGGCACTCGTTATCTTAACAAACAGTGGGAACTGTAATTAAGCCGATCTGTGTTCAATAAGACACCAGTGCCACCAGTGTTACCCTTTGTAACAAGAATGGTTACTTGTTTCAGAGCTAGACTTTCTCTTAATATACCAAATCAGGAAGCCCAGTCAGCAAATAATGTAACAAAAGATTTCATTATTATCCTTCATTTAATTTAAGAAAGAATTTAACCTATGTTCAGTGCTCAAGGCCCAGGCTCGCATTCCTCCTGCAGCCAAACTTCCTATTAATGTCAGTGGGAGCTTTGGCTGGGTAGAGTAACGCCAGACTCGCTTCACTCTTAAAATTTTCGTTATTATTATTTTTTTTAAGTCCAATGCATTTTATTTTCAAGGATCCTTCTACTTCGCAACAAATTTTGAAGTATGTGTCAGTCTGTGTTTAGGATAAGAAAAAGAAAAAGAAAAAAAAAGCAAAAAGCCTGACATCTTAACCAAGAAAATTTACTACCGAATTTTTTCTCTTTATTAACAAAGATCATTAAGACATCAGTTTTCCTTTTACTGGCAGCATTCCACAGCCAGAGTATTCACAATGTCTAGGACACTTTCATTTTGTAATCTGGAGGATACAGTATATTAATTTTCAGGATTTATCACAAGAAAAGTGAAGTCATACTAAGTACAGTAGGTGTAACTAACTTTCATGTCAAAAAAGCTGTAAAAAGTGCCAGAAGCTCTGCTGGGCTAATAATAAGCTAAAAGGATATAAACTTGATTAGTCTCACTTAAGAAGCAAGAAGATAAAGTAAGCTTGAAAAGGCCTTTGCTCTTCCTTCAACTTCAGTGGGCTGAAGAGAATCGCAAAGCTTATCACCATGAGATACTCGCTATAATGCCAGTATAGTTATTAGTTATATGTTAATTTATACTGTACTGCACCCATCCGCAGCCACACCAGCAGAATTTGTAATTCTGTCCAAAGCACCAAAATCTCTGCAACATCTCAGCGCTGTCACACCATGTCACATTCCCTTAAGTGCACTTTGCACAGTGATATAAAGCCTCCTCATTAAAAATTTCCAGCTAGCAGAGGAAAATTGTTCCCCGAATGGAGGATCAAGAATTTCCTTTCCCCACTTTTGAAGGCTGTGGACACACTGGTGCTGTGAACCCTCTGGGCTCCCTACTTCCAGGACAGGCATTTGGAGGTGCTTTAGGGTCTCCAGAATATCTGAAACAGCACCTGGGCCTGAGCAAATGCTTGGAGTTCACTGGTGGTGTGGTGCCTCTGCACCCACCGCAGGATCCACCCCCTTCAGTAAAACCAGCTTTAGTATGGACTGTGCATGGGTCAAAAATGCAGCAAGTTAGGTCCAGCTACCAGGAACATCTCAGAAGGGGAAGGCAGGAGTGGGATAGCAAGATTGTTGTAACTATGCTTTTCTAATGGGGAAATGCAACAAAATCCATGTATTAGCAATCCAATTTTAGTAAACTGTAATCACATGCCAGTCTTGGGTTTACCCCTTCCTCTCATGGAATATTTTTGATGTGCCTTTTCCAAAAGTCTTTGAACTTGAGATAGAAAATTATGTCTGGAAGTACTTGAGTGCCTGGCTCCGACAATTGCTTGCATTTCCACACTGTTACACAGCCATACATTTTTTAACCCTTGAGAATTAAAACTAGTTAAGTTATAATATGTCTTACTGTTTTTTATTAACTCTCTCACTGTGTTTTCACTATCCTCACTTAACCTTTGCTCCCCAAACACCTATTTCTTCTTGAAAGTTGGTGATGACTGCCAGTTAGCCAGCTCCTTTCTCATAATTTTCTCAGAAATCATGAGTCTCACTTATACCCAGGTAAATCACAGAATCACAGAATGGTTTGGGTTGGAAGGTCCCTTTAGAGACCACCCAGTCCCACCCCGTGCCCCGGGCAGGGCCCCCTCCCCCCAGCCCAGGCTGCTCCCAGCCCCATCCAGCCTGGCCTTGAGCACTGCCAGGGATGGGGCACCCACAGCTGCTCTGGGCAGCCTGGGCCAGCGCCTCGCCGCCCTCACGGGGAGCAATTTCTGCCTCACAGCTCATCTGCATCTCCCCTCTCCCAGCTTAATTCAGCGGTAACTTGACTGAAAAATTAATTTGGGTCATTCAAGAAGGAAAGCAGTCCAGCTTGCCATCCAAGCCCAGGCAAGAGGACATGAACTGGGGTTTGGACTCAAGGAGAAATAAGATGGACAACGGCTGTCCATCCTCAAGAGTTTCCCCAAGTAAGCACTTCATGATGGGACCATTATCCTAATGAAGAAAAAGAGTATATTATCAAGTGTAAATTGTAGTTAATGGTGCATATGTTTCTGCATGTTGGTATTGATTACTACGAATTAAGATAAGTTTCAGGATGGAATATAACTGGTGTATGTGGTGACATCTGCAAATCGGGATTCTCCATCAGTACGGCACCACACATGCTGCTGGGATGTGTGGAAGAGGCACCAGGAGGGAAGAAGGAAATGGGAACCAGTGCAGGAAACGTTCCTGAAAGGGATGGACAGGGGAGGGGACAAGGAGAAGGGAACAAGACTGAGGATGGGAAGGGAAAGAGCAAGGAGAATATGAGAGGTGATAGCGCAAATAGACCAAAGGATGCAAAGGTGGGCTGAGAACCATGCAGAGGTGAGCTGCAGACTGTATGTAATAGATGTTGTTTTCTTAAAAAGTGGAAAATATATCTAAAATCATCAAAAGTGTTATTAAGGCAGGTCACATCCCAGAGATCACCAGGGCTTGGGATGTCCCAGGGAAGGCATGTGCCTGCAAGACCTGCACAGGCAGGTTAATAAGGGGTGGGGGGTGGGGGGGGTGGGGGTAGCAGGGGCGGGGGGGGGGGGAGGTGGGGACATGGTGTGTGGAATTGAGCTCAGTGTTGCTCAAAGTTACAGGCACAGGTCCAACACAGAAGATATTTTCTCACACCCACACCCTTATTATATCCTTCATTAGTACATTGTATCCAATTTTTATATGCATGGTTTTGCTAGAGAGATAAAGCTGGGCCGGGATATATATGTGTGTGTGTGTGTGTGTGTGTGTGTGTGTGTGTGTGTGTGTGTGTGTGTGGTGTGCGGAATTCAGGCATGATCTGTAGATCAAGTCAAAGATCTAGGTTTTGAGGGATATTTAGTTTTATTTCTTGATTTTAGTCAGAAAATATAAATTGTATTTATGTAATAAACTTCCTGCATAAACCACAAAGCTGAAAAAATTGTAAAAACGATGGGTCTTGGCAATTACCAAATCAAATGAGTTTCAATAAAACCATATACAGAGTCCAAAGGATTAGGTATTTCTCTATGCAAATAAAAATGCTAAAACAGTTTTAAAAGCTTTTCTCTAATTAATTTCAATGCAGACATCAACTACTTCTCCCCATCCCACCCCCCTCCTTATTTACTGCAGAACCTAGACTTTTACCAGGCATTCCCCTGATAACCTGTATGTAGAGCATCCAGGAGGTGCAGCAGCTCCCTGAACCCCAAGAACTTTGCACAGCTTGCTTCCAAAATTTCCTTCAGTGTAAGGTCAGAGAGTGATCACAGCCCCAATCACAAGCAGCTGTAACTCTGGATCCAACCTGTCTGCAGCAAGAGGGACCAGCACATGACACCTCAACACCAAGACCCTCAGAAGGGTTCAATCTGATCCAGACTTCAAACCACCCAATTCAAGAATGATAAGGACAATGGCTGTAGCTCCTACTCATAGTTTACAATGAAGGAATAAGGTTGCAGCACTTGCTCCAAGGTGTGGGTGGTGCATGCAATGAGAAATCTGTGCCTGCTTCAGCAAGAAACCTTGTAGGAAAGCACAAACCCCTAGAAGCTCAAGTTTCAAGAGGCCAGACAAGCAAAAGGTTTAATAGTTGTAATTATCTAGAGTTTTTTGCAAAGCGGTGCTGTGTGTACTTTCACACAGCCATCAGCCCTCTCACCACCCAGCTTAGTGTCCCTTTGAAATTCAAACGTGCTCCGGCTGGGCTGACATTTGAGGAAGGAAGGCTCAGTCATCACCACATTGCACGTGGCTTGTAAAGCTTTCTTTGTGGTTGGCTTGGTCCTAATTTGTCAGGGAAACAAAGTAGGTCAGGTAGGGGGAAGAGTAAATTCCCGCTCTACAGAGCTCGAAAATCTCAGCTTTAAAAAAGTATAATATGGGAAGCTCCCAGGTTTGTCTAGATCTCCTGAAAACACCATTTGGGGATGCTGCGCTGCATGTCCCATGGAGAGGAGCCAAGCCCAGGTGACCATCAATGCTTTGGAAACCACGCCATGATCTGGCCTTTGGTGACTGAGTCCTGACAGTGTGGATGCTCCCTACCGGTCCCCAACAGATCATAATGATTTAAGCACCAAAACTAAGCCACATAATTAGCAGAAGAAACTGAAGGTTTCTGCTGTAAGGCTGTTATTAAATTTGCCATTTATGGATTTCTGAAAGAAAGGAGACTAAAATGTTTTATAGTGTAGTTAAAAGAACCAGTGAATGATTCCCTCATGTTGAACATTTCCTAATGTCAGAAGCAGGGTGGATGACACAGAAATCATAAATCCAATTGAGAAGTGTTAAAAATCACTTTAGTCTGCCAACTTACTAGAAATTCAATAAAATGGTATGGGAGAATTTATTTGTGTACGTGCAATAGATATGTGTGAAATTAAACCAGCAGAGGTGTCCATGGGCAACACACGCAAGACAAGGTGAGGTTCTCCATCACCCACGTATCACAAACAGGGTAGAAAAGGGATTCAGGAAAAAAGTCCCAGGTGGCTGTCTTTGGGAGGTGAGAGGGGCCGGAGCAGGGTGGCAGGACAGGGGTCCCTTCCTTGGGGCCGATTCTGCTGTCAGGCTGGCAGCCCCATTGCACCCATACACTGGGGATGGCCCCGGGTCTTCTGCTGAGGTTGCTATTTACTTTCACCTGTTTCTTTTTCACTTCACTCATCCTGTTTCACGTTTATTAACTCACATTTTGCCTGCATGGAGTGGGACTTTTAAGAGGCATGAAATGACAAAACAGGGCTTTGTTTTCCAGCCAGATTCCCTCTGTGTACATTCCTCTGGTGTCTGCCTTGGCTTCCAGCTCCATCATCACATCCAACAGAGCCTGGGGCAAAGCTGGAGAAAAACACCCAGCGCATTCAATTTACAAACAGAAATAAACACCTTTTCAGCAGGTTCTACATAATCACTAAACAAAACCAGGGGAGGGGAAAAAAAAAAGCCAACAAAAACACCCTCAAAACAACATTTTTTATGTAGTTTGTGTGCAGTGGTGACCCTTTATTTTCTTGAGCAAATAACACTATTATGGAAAGATGTCTAGCACTGAGATCTCAAACGGCATGGAAATCGTCTTTCTTGTTTCCTAAGGAGTTGGCGGTTTGGCTGCCGTGTCGCACCCCAGCAGACTGCCTGGCTATGCCTGCGCGGTGCCTGCGGGGCTGCTCTCTCCCCCGGCGATGCCAGCACCGTGCCCCCAGACCAAAGCCATTTCGCGGTGCTGGCCGCCGGCAGCTCTGGCCACCGAGACGCGCACTTTCGCTGAGTGGCAACGGGTCGGGTGAAAATGAATCAGATATGAAAATGTCTGAAGCAATAAATTAACACACAGCAGGGGGGTGAGAGCTTAATCCTTTCTCATCCAAACAGTACCTGACACCCATTACTGCTATAGGAGGTGGGACACTGTAGCGGTACTGGAGCGAAAATGATCATTCCCAACTGATTTGAGGCATTGCAATAGGTATGTAATGCAATTCTGGGAGGGAATCAGTGTGGGGTTTTATTGTGTTTGTACACTGAATCCAGGTTAACCTGCCGGTATGTTTCCCTGGGCTTCATTGTTTTGATTAACCTAGAAAGCAGGTATTTTTAAGTTTAAGCAGAACTTTATTATTTTAAGTCTTTGTTGAGCATCTGATAATAACTGCTCATTATTCATGTAAAGGCAAATAATGCATAGCTAAAACTCACATAACATAAAACATTACCATCTTGACTCGATACATTTATTTGCAGAATGATTAAACAACCAAGATAAAATCAACATTAGCAGTCAACATCTCACAGTAAGCGTCTTTATAGTAATTTAATATTTACTGAGAAGAACCGTAATACCTATTTGAAACTAATATACTGAAAGTTTCAAAATACATTTTTTAATATAACTGACATGTATTTCTGCAATACTTTCTTCCAGGAAAATAACATCAGCCTGGTTTTTAGCATTGATGGCAGATAAACAAAAATGTTGTTGCCAAGAACTTATTGCAAAATTAAATGTCTTGGGAAATGTATTTAATTTGCTGCTTTCCCTAATACTATGCCAAGCTCTCCTTTCAGGTACACCCATGTAAACCTAAGCTGAGTTGAGGTTTTACTAGAAGGCTAGGTTTTCTTACTTTCTGTTGCATATATACTGAAACTAAAGAAACCCATGAGCTCATGGACAAACTGAGAGAGCACTTAGGTACTTCTTTCCCCTTTCTTCCCCTTCTTGGCTGAAATGCAGAAATATGAACACTAGATGAAAAGAAAGAATTCAGAATCTGAGCGTGTTTCATGCATCCCACATTTATTTGCTTGGTGCAACGCTAGTTTTTACTTGAAAACCATCAGCCACTTGTGACGCCAAGACCTTCTGACTCCAGAAGGACAATAAATATTTACGATATGAAATATATAGACCTATAATAATGGCACATTCATGTTCTGTGGGTCAATTGATAGGGTTGGCCATGAAATCCATTGCAAGCAGCCATAACCTGCCCATGGTATGATGGTATGGGGAGAAATGGGTTCAGCTCGGGTGCCCAAGCAAATACAACAAAAACCCATGGTGTGAGCTGAAATATCTGGTTGCAGCTTTATTTTTTATGGTGTGCAATAACCATAACTATGTGTAACTTTGTCCTCCCGTGCATTGACAACTCAGAGGCGGCGCAACCCAGAATCACTCTAGAGGCATTTGGGGGCGGGAAGTGAGGATATGGAGCCTACCAGGCATACAGATGTTGGCGCTGCTTCTAAAGCTCAAAGTCCACTAGCTCATGGGCTTCTCATCACTGGTTCTTGCCAATGGCACAGGGTCAGCTCTGCCCATCTCATTCACTTCCAAGGGCTGGACTGTGGTTCTGCTGACAGGGACTCATCACGCTCCCCTAGGAGCTGCTTAAAAAATGAGTAAAATGTTAACATTATCCAAATGGTTTCCATCGCCTAAACACTATGGGAAAATATGAAGTACCAGCATTTTGTCAGGCAGTATCTCTGCTGGCCCAGGGCAGGCAGGGAGGGGTAGGTGCCAGTGCAGCCCACTGCCATACGCAGACGGCCCCAACCCTGCTCTGGCAGGGCACGCTGCTATGAAAGCACAATTCATCTTCCAGTGATGGACACTTTAGAGCAGTGTTTCTCAACTGTTTAAAGTTGAAAAAGCATCCATCCCTTTTGAAGAAAACCTACAGATCACCTTGGAAAGTGTCACCACAACTGTCTCCCTCTGCAAGCCAGGGCCAAACCTTTGTGTGCTCGCTGCTTGCCTTTGCTCCCTTTTCAAGCTGTTTGGCTTTTTGTACATGTGAGAGCACATGGGCACATTTGGTCACCCCAAACAGCTCCCCAGATCACTTCTCAATGTCATATGGCTCACTGGTGGCTCCAGGATCATGAGAAAATAGAAGTGGGCTGCAGTATTGAAAAAATTATGTATGTCCACATTTATACCTAAGGAAATCTTAGGCATGACAGACTTGATCCTTCACCTCTTTTCAGCACATGCATAGTGGTCTGCACTTATGAAAATCCAGAACAAAGTCAACATTAATGCTACCTCTCCAACGGGGTAGTTTTATATACTCAATTACCACTGCATTATCTTTCATCTCTACTATATGTGAAAACAATAAAAACCAAATATATTTCACTTACAGTTCCTTCATTCAAAAGAGTTTGCCTTTGTCTTCCTTTACCCTATTCACTGACAGCAAACTTCATGAATTAACTGGCTCATGGTATAACTCATGCATGGAAATCCAATATAACCTCTTGGCTATAAGCAGTAACACTTCACTTATTGTACACTAAAAGAATTTTTACTAGTTAATTAAGATTTGTTTGCTTAATTTTTTTCAGGCAGTTCGGGATGTTGCTGTTCTGTCATTTGGCTGGGAAAATTGTGATGTATACGCTGTATAAAAGTGCCAAAATAAGAAATGTTAGACTGCAGTGTCTATGGTAGTAAATCTTTTTTTGTAATCCTAACTTCATATTTCCATTGAATTGTTCCTCTCGAGCTGTGCAGACAGTTGAAGTATTTGAGTATAGTCACATATGCTTTGCTGCTGCTAACAGCCTAAAGTTAGTAATCCAGAGGCACACATACAGTGCAGAGTATGCTGTTGGCACTCCTCAGGCTGCAAAATATTACAACACACCTTATATAGTGCTTGCTTTCGAAATTTCCTTTGCACTTTGTTTACTATATATTCCAATAGTGTAATATTAAACAAAAACAGTGTGTCCTGTGCCAGAATGATTGATTACTACACCGTGGCAAGGTCACCTCCTAGGAACAGGCTGAGTGCAGTAAGGGCTGTCTGACTCATACAGTTAACACTATATCCGCATTGTATGAATGTCACCAGCAATCCAGTGATTTATTGCTTGGAAGGCTCTGTTCAATTTTTTCTGCCTGACCAAATTGCACATTTTCTAGAAAAAGAAGCAAAAATATTTCAGCACATGGATTACCCCAAGTCCTCATTTCTCCCACTAGGTTCAATGAGTCTTTTCAAAGATGCTGATCATCAAAACCTCATATTTTTCACTTTTTTTCCACTCTCTTCTGCCAGATATTTGGCAAAAATTATTATTACACTAATGAAAAGGTGCAGCAGAAGATTAAGGGTTTTTTAATCAGATTTTGGTAACATCTGTGGGCCAGGAATAAGGGCAGCTGTATGTTCTGTTTCTTAATTTTAGTAAGATTTACTCTGGGTATAAAATGTTAGCCTCAGGCAAAATTTAACTGGCTTAAAAGAAAAGAAATGATAGTCTTACAGAAACTACCTAACTCAAACTGTTTGAAAACAGTGACTGAGATTAATCCCTTTTGCTCTGAGAAATTCCTACTTTCTGACAAAGAAGATATAATTATAGATTGAGAGAAATGACTTTCAAAATTAACATTCCAGCAGACCCCAACATAATAGATACATTCATTCCTCGTGTATCTGCATGGAAATCAAAGGAGATACATCATGTTTGAATCCGGGCTTTTATTTTTAGAACATACAGCACATTTGCAGCGCGCTGGCTCACTCGCACCCTGTGCACAGAGGGAGAGATGTAACGCAGCCCCACACCCAGTGGGGAAACCAGACTGGGGTCCCACCAGCTGGGCTGTCCCAGGCTCCGCAGACCTGGGACCGTCAAAAGGGGATGGGGTTTGGGAAGACATATATGGGTGCCTAGAAATCCAGGCAGATAGAGAAGAGGTGTGTTGCTGCATTTTCAAAACCTACCATTTTCTGTAGGCATCTGCATCTTTGGGTGTTTCTTCCATACCTTTAAAATCTACTTTCTGTTTCTCTTTCCATCTCATGCCACCCTTGTATCACCAGGCCTCACAGGGGAAAAAAAAAACAAACCAACAACAACAACAAAAAAACCCAACCATCAACAGAGAATCTGAGTTTAATAAAACCCTTTAACTCAAAGAACAATAAAAAGTAGCTAGATAATGTATTTCCACAAATACGACATAATGCATCAATTAATACTGCATCTAGTGAACTGTACCTGACACAAGAACTGAGATATATCAGGTCTCCTTAACACGTTACAATTACCCCGTTCTTTCTATTATGACAATAAGTGTATCTCTACAATGAAACTCCCATTACCCACCTGCCCTTCAAAGTGCTCTCTGAACATCAGCTCAGAGACCATGATTTAGGAAGCATTGACTGGAACCATCCTGAGACATTAAAGAGTGTCTTCCACCTCTTCTAGTATGGTTTTCATGCCAGGACCAATATTTTGCCCAGCAGCCTTCTCCTGCTCTTGTTTATACCTGTGGACTAATTAAATTTTAAATGGGAAAGAAAATTAGTTTGGGGTGAAAGAGAGCAAGGATTTAAACACAGACAGGTATGTCATACCTTTGGTCTATTAAGTCCAAAAGCGTTCCTGCTCAACAAGATGAGTTCATTGCTTCAGCTCACTCAATGAAACAAACAGAAGAAAGCATAATGAAACAAAGCGTAAGTCAGCTGCCTGAGCTCAACCCACCCAAAATGCTCACAGCAGAGGGTGGATCGTGGAGCCACCACACCACAGTGCTGCCAGGAGCTGATTCTGCAGCAGCTCCATTACCACCTGCACGTGACTTCAGTCATACTTCATCTTCTAATTGATATCTGCCATTGCCTCATAACTGATGACTAATGGTAATATCTAGAAAGACAAATAAAAGCTAATGCAAAACTATACTGTGGTGCAGTTCCCTTTGGAAAGCTCTCGGGCCATTAAGAAGCAATTTGAAGTGGAGATTGATGTGCCCTGGGGGTTGCTCCCAGGGATGCGGCGTATCTCCAAACCCCCAGGGCCTGGGGGCAGCTCACCCGCTGGGCAGCTCTGGAGGAGGGCAGGCTCTCCAGCCCTCTCCAGCTGTGCCAGTCAGTGCCACACCGGAGCACAGCCAGGCCAGGGCACCTTGCTGGCTCTGCCAAAGGCAAATGCATCCCAAGACACCCAACTGCACTAAGATGTGTGGATGCCACTGCCATGCTCAAGGACGGCAGCATCCCGCTGCGATCACAACTGACTTTCTCTATTGTGGCTTTTTGTATTTGGTTTGTGTCAGGTTTTTTTAATCCATCAGGTGCTGTGCCACAGCGTAACTTCTTGCATGTAAAATATCAAGGAATTACATTCCCAAGCACTATAGACAGACAGTAACAGTAAACACAGCTTGTTTTCAACAGGTAGCGCCTTGAACATGCAAAACCATACTCAGTTTGTAACAACGTAATGCCTTGATTAAACATGCTGATTTTTCATGAGAGTCATCTACACCGTTTCAGAAAAGTTATGCTCTTTTAATTACAAAGTTTATGTCACCCAGTGCAATTTTAATGTAATGAAACATTAAACTGGACCTTGTGCTTGATGTAAGATAAAATTATTCATTGAATATTAGACCACTAGGCCACCTACTGTTCTTTTACAAATGGTTGAACTATCACGGGGTTACAGAACTTAACATGTAAATTGCAGCAGAAGTTATAATTTCTGTTGCAAATCCCAAAAGACTGTCATTTAAGTCAAATATATGAGTGAAATTTTGCCTCTGTGCCATAATAATGCAGGGAAAATGACCAAAATCTGAACATACCTAAAGTAATTATTAACCCAATAATAATGCACTTTTAGTTATTCAATCAAGAGCCTTAAAAATTATTAATAGCAAGTTCTTTTTTATAAAAATGGAGTTTTAAACACTGGCATTTAATTTTAGCGATAGCCGTACTTGATCTAGCCCATTAGTGAGATATTTTGTAAAGCCAAGTGGTCTGCACGTTTCAGAGCAATTCCTGTTCGTCTTTGAGTTCATTACTCTCACGTAAGCGAGAACAGCTTTATAAAATAATCTTTCTTAAAGTGAATTTAATATTTAACTGAAGGCTCAAAATCTTGAGTAAGTTCAGTTAGATTAAAAAAATCAGGGGCTGATAACCCTGCAAGGAGCAGTTTTGCATGGATCCGGCTCAGAAGCCTGTTAAAATCCACCAGATCGCTTCACTTCATCCCCAAAGCGTTTGGATCGGGTGTATAAATAGGAGAGGGCAGTTGCAGGAAAATTATTCGCAGTGCCTGAGCTTGCCTCCCAGCCGCTGCTGAAGAGGAATCTGAGCAGTGACTGCATCACCCTGAATCTGTAATAATAGCACCTTTCCTGTCACTCTTTGTCCCTTCATTTTTAAATGTGATTGGGTCAGGAACAGGCAATTTACATTTTTATATAATCTTTGCTCAGGTGATTCAGCCACTCTGACGTTTTAGCATTTTGTGTGCAGCTTCGGGTTTCACCTACCCTCCTCTTGCATTTCCATATGATGGGGGTCTGCCATCCTCACAGCTGATACAGATCTATTTAGCTTCTCCCCCTTGCCATACCTGCAGCCTGTAGCAGGTTGTCAGGGAATGAATTTTCATTTTCTCCCCCGTGAGTCCATCACGTGGCTGTCACCAGAATTTGCTCTGTCTGAACTCCTCCATCCCCCTGATTTATCGCTGGTTGATGAGAGGTTGGAGGGCTCTCACTGTAGCAATAATCTGCACCCTCGTCCAGCACCCATCTAAAGTTAGGATTTTGGACCTAAATATTTAGTCCCCGCTGTATGGCAATCATTTACAAAATTATTAAATAACTTTTCGTCAGACCAAACACCTTTGGGATATTTTTCTAGGTCAATATTCATCAGCAGACCCTGAATGTAAAGGTTAAGTGCACATTTCCTCTGCCAAATAAGAATGAATTTCAAACCTGATTGATTCTGGTCATGGAAACCGTAAATACTAACTCCAAATGGTAGATAGGTTACTAAGTCCACTCATTTCCACATCTGATATCGATAATACTCTGCTTCCCCCTTATCAGCCCCTCTCATATTTCACCAAAGCGAGCGGCGCGCGGGGAGCCGGCCGTGCCTGTCGGGGCTGGCTGATGGCCCCTGCCTTCCCCCGCACCATTCTTCAGTGGTCCTTGAATCTTTCACCCCTGTCACTCCTCTTTCATCATTATCTGAGGTGATCGGTCAGCCCTGTGCCACCACCTGTCTCTTCGATCCGATGCCAACAGTGCTCCAGAAAACTGTCACTCCCGAGCTCCTTCCATTTATAGTGAGTCTCATTAACACCTCTCTTCCCTCTGGCCATGTGCCACTACAATTTAAGATGACTGTTGTTACTAAACACGCACAAAAAAATATGTTAAAATAGCGTTAAAAGCCTGATTTAAATCTATTAAAGCCTGACAATTTGGGTTTAAAATCTCCCTCCGTGTCTGTGCGTGGTTAGGGGGGTGCACATATTTTGTATTAATGTATTTATACCTGTATAAATATACATATATATATATGCATGTATTCCCCCTCCCGCAGTTTCCCCTCAGCCTCTGCATTGGACCTCGTCTGGGAACAAACGCCACTGCCGGCCCCCAGACACAAAGCCCGAGTAAAGAGGATTTATGCCGGGGACATAAAGGCGGCTGCGGGAAGGGAGAGGAGAGGTGGCGGAGGCACTGGAGTGCTCCTGGGGAGAGCTGGCTCCGGGGCAGCCCTGCCCCAGCCGCCCCCATCCCACAGAGCAGCTAAGCAAACCTGCATTTAAATGTAAGGATGTGGGCAATCCTGTTCAAGAGGACAACACATACAGATTAACCCCACACGTGATACTGCCTTCGTTGCATTTTGCCTTCATTTCTCTGTCCATGAACAAATGGGAATAATAATATCTAGATAACAACCACAGTCCCAGAGTGCTTCCTGGGAAGGAGACCATGAATGTACCCAAGTTACCTTTAGAAAAAAATGTTCTTAAGCTTTTAGGCAACCAAAGATGCTTTAATGACTGAAATGATATAAGTAGTATCAGGAGAGTGGGCAACCTCTGGGCTGTGTGGGCACATGGTACACATTTTGCTGCTCCGTTTCTGTAATTTCAATCCCTTTCATGAGCTACAAGAGCTATTAAAGACCACTCAGATGTTTTTTAACCGGCAACTGTTTTCACTACAATACATTCACCCTTAAAACGAGACGGGATTTTCTTCTCCCCAACTCTTTACACAGTACTGATGAGAAAAGGGTATGAGCAAGCACAGAGAATGAAACCAAAGTGTTTCCTCCATTTCAGGGGCTGGGCCAGCATTTTGTAGAATCAAGACCTGCTGCCAGCGACAGGCAACATGTGCTCCCATGTCCTTGCATGTGGATGTTTCTGTGGCTATCACTGCTGCTGCCAGCCCCCCCAGTTAAAGCACTGCTGGGGATGCCCTGGAAATAGACACCAAGCTGGGTGAAGTGTTGACCTGCCGAGGGGCAGGGGGCTGCAGAGGGACCTGGACAGGCCGGGCCGATGGGCCGAGGCCACCAGTGTGAGGGTCACCCCGGGTCCGTGCCGGGCCCTGCCCCTGGGGCACAGCCGCCCCCGGCAGCCGCGGGCTGGGGCAGGGGCTGGGAGCTGCCCGGCGGGAAAGGGGCTGGGGGGCTGGGCAGCAGCGGCTGGGCATGAGCCCCCCGTGTGCCCAGGGGGCCGAGAAGGCCAGCAGCACCCTGGCTGGTAGTCGAAGCAGCGTGGCCAGCAGGGCCAGGGCAGTGCCCGTCCCCCTGCGCTGGGCACTGGCCAGGCCGCCCCTCGAAGCCGGGCTCAGCTCTGGGCCCCTCACTCCCAGACAGACCCTGGGGGGCCGCAGCGTGTCCAGAGCCGGGCAGGGGGCTGGGCAGGGGGCTGGGGCACAGGGCTGGTGGGCAGCGGCTGGGGGAGCTGGGGGGGCTCAGCCTGCAGAAAAGGGGGCTCGGGGGGCCCTGATGGCTCTCAGCTCCCTGGCAGGGGCTGTGGGCAGGGGGGGTCGGTCTCTGCTCCCAGGGAACCAGCCACAGGACAAGAGGGAACGGCCTCGAGTTGCGCCAGGGGAGGGTTAGGTTGGGTGGCAGGGAAAGTCCTTCTTCACCAAAAGGGTGGGCAAGCCCTGGCACAGGCTGCCCAGGGAGCTGGTGGGGTCACCATTCCTGGGGGGGTATTTAAAAGACATGCAGATGTGGCGCTTAGGGATGTGGGTTAGCGGTGGTCTGGGCCTGGCAGTGCTGGGTTAACGGTTGGACTCAATGATCTAAAAAGGTCTTTTCCAACCTAAACAATTCTATGATTCTATGACATAACCACAGACTTCTTCAGGATGACCTGGTGCTTAGGACTAAGTGCCTGCATAAGCCATGACAAGGTCTGGGGCTTAAGGAGCTTTCAGAGCTCGCAGGGTTGTTCTGCCAAGAAAACAGCATTCAGAAAGCTAAAATTCAGTAGGGCAGGTAGCCGGGGCCTGTCTGTGGCCACCTGCTCCCATGAACAGATGACCACCTGCATGTGATGTTGCACATCTGAACTCTTCTACTGCAAGTAACATTTTACATGCAAAATAACGCTGGCAAAATTTTAGTGGTTCTTTTTAAAAATATAGCCTAAAATGCTGGAAGCTTTTTAGGAAAAATCCATATTAAAGTCAAGTGATGGGAAAGTTTTTATCTTTTTTAAGTCTCAGCACACTCAAAAGCATAAATATATATAGCAGTTTGTCAACTTCAAAATAAAACACAATGCTTTTTTATTGGGTTGGGTTCAACCCAAACCCTCAGGTTTGACCACCCCAAACTCTAAGAAAGTACAAAAAGCTGAATTTAGAGCTAAAGCTAAATTTTGCTACTGTTTTTTTGTTTGGTTCGTTGGTTTGGGGTTTTTTTTACTATTCAGCAATGTTTTAATAATAAGCCTACTCCTGGACACCCAAGCTTTGATTGGGTTTAAAACATGAAGGCTCCTCTTCAGCAGGCAGCTGCCTGCAAGCAGAAGGGGCTGCCTGTGCAGAGCTCCCTGTAGATTAAGGTCTCAGTGAGGGAAGGGCAAGGAGCATCAAAAGGCAAGGAGAAAAAAATAATCTTTTATTTGTTTGAGCTTTTTTCTCTGTAATTTAGATACAGCCTAATTTTGGTATTTTGATTTGCTTTGGTTTGTGTTTTAAATCTATCAAACATTTACATAAAGATTGAGATACTGAATGCCAAGTCTGAGTGTGGAGTGAATTGTTTTTGCCAAGTTACACACCGTGGAAGATAAACCTTTGTAGCAGAAGCACTCTTATGAGCCGCTGCATGAATGGGGCTGTTGTAGCAGCATCCTCCAGGTAGGCTTCTGCTTTTTCCAAGCTACTTTCCCAATTTTCAGATGTTCCATTCCTGTACACAGTGTTTAACTGGATAAGGTTATATCTAGTAATGCTGCTGTTAGTTATAACGCTGAGATCGCTCTCAGTGCGCAGGCTAAACCACTGGAATAAAGCATTTCCAATTCTTCCTATTTACTGTCTATCAAAATGCTTTCTCAAGCGTGGAGTTAGGGACCACCTGTGCCCACAAACTCAGCGGAGCAAAACATACATACAATGGATGGAAATGAGAGATGAGTCAAGCCACAGCTCTCAAAGTAGCACTCAAGCAATTCACATAAATTTCATCAACAGACGGAGATGCTCTTTCATACCTTCATGTGTCTCTACAAACTATGAAACTCTGCTGCCTCTGATGCCAGTTTTAGTGTCACTTACTAAAGTGCCAAGTGAAACCTTTTGAAAACAGATTGTGAGGTGTACTGCATCATTCAAAATAATCTTATTGAGAAATTTAAAATGTGAACGTCCAAATGCACGATTCATTTTTTTTCTGATTATTTTCCTTTTTTGATCACTTAAATGCATCTAGAAGTTATGAATATAAGCAAAAATGTTTTAATGCTTTCATATTAAACATGCCTTGTACAAAGCTGCAGCATTTCTTCTCCTGGCTATGAAATGACATCTCCAAAACATGTTGGTGTTACAGGTGAGGAAAACATGGACACTCAGAGAAGCAGCACGGTCAGATGGCACCTTAAATACTATTTCTGAGGGTACCATTCCCCATACGTACACCTCTATGCTGTACTGTATCACATGGAAGTACAAAACCAACTCTAAAATGAAACCAGAGCTGAGCACCTGGAAGCAAGGCAGAGCATTAGTGGCATCTCTGCACAGAGCCCTCACTGCACCGAATGTTTAGTGGCACCCTTCTGTCATGTTGATGTCGGGAATTGTATTTCTGGTCCTGAAGTTTGCTTTCAATGTTATTGATCATGCAATCTTGTTCTATGACCTGGAACATGTCTGTCAACAGTGTTTCTTTGTCTTACAATGTCCAAAGTTGCAAAGGAAAGTTACTGTCATGAGCCTGGGGAGAAGTCATGCTTTATGGCTACTCCAGTGCATTAAAGTGTATTAGATTTGTCCATTTGCCAATCATCACTCATTTACTTTTGTGGCATCAAATAATCTAAATGCAGTGACTACAGGTCACTTGCCAGGCTCGCGATACCTAGTTATTGTTTCCTTGGAGCAGCACAGGCGCTGCACTGTCAGCAGGGAAGCCCAGGCATGGTGGGGCACAGCAGCCCAGGCTCAGTCCTGGATTGTCTCCTGCTGAGCTCATCACAAAGGTCTGACCTGATGGAAATCAAGCCAAAAAAAGAGGCTTGAATATGCTTATAAAAAGCATAGAAAATGCTTTGTGCTTTTTGTCAGCAATGTTACTTGTCTAATTATGAACAGCATCAGTTTGCTATTTTTTATTATTTTCCTTTCATCCTGCATGCTTCATATTCCACCTTAAAAGTAACCTCTGTTACGATGCTGACACCAAAAGAAAAATCTGTGAAGGTTACGAAGCTATTGTACTGTTAGTGCTGCTTATCCTGCTCATGGGCTTCCCCTATGCGGCCCCTGTACCTGTGTGCCCAATGTGCAGGTTTGCATGTTGTCAGAAGCAGGGCTCTGCCTTCGCTGTCAACATTCACAACTCATAATGCAGTGAGATCCTGGCTCCCAGTACCAGTAAGTACAAAAAAACATCCAAAGCCAAGCCAACATGCAGGTACTTTTCTCACATTTCCTTTTTTTTTTTTTTCCAGATACATAAGAAGTTGTTAAAGCTAAAATTGCAAGCACAAATCATTCTTCAGCAAGAAAGGAAGGAACAACAGTATTTGAAAATGACAATTTTAATTATGCATTTCTGTTGCACAGAATTCATTTTTAAACCAAGTTTTCAAGTTGCTTCTAATTACATTTGTCATGTTTTAGATATATCTCAATCCAGAATGAGTTTGAAATACTGGCCTTGCATATACCAGTCCAAAACCTCACCTAAAATCTGTTGTTATATATCCTGTGAATAGTATTTTTAAAAAGCAAACAAAATCCTCATTTGCAGTCTATGGCAAAATCATCAGCAGGTGATCATTGCATACCTGTGTAAGTAAGCTCTTCTTAAACACAAATGAACACAAAAAGAGTTGCGTGAGCCGCAAACTCCAGCACTCCCATGAGCATTCATGTCTTAGTGTTTTGAGACTAAACAAGGCTTAAGTGAAGGTATCTCCCTGCCTTTACAACCTCTTCACAGGTTTTAAATAAAAACAAAATAAAAAGGTTGTGCTTGGCTCAAAATCACCTGCTATCAAAGGGCAAGGGGTTTCATGGCTGTTGGCATACCAGATTTGCACAGTCCCTCACATTAAGCTATAGGGGTGAACTGCAATTACTTTCTTTCATTAAATGGGTTATCAAGACATTTTTCCATCATTTCAGAAAAGGAATTTTCCAGTAAGCATTTATGTGATGCTTAGTGTAATAAAGTTTTAGATCCAACTGTACTACAAGTTAATATCAGCAACAGCAGTAAATAATAATAATATTCTCCACACAGCAGCAAGATCTTACTTGCCTTGACAAAAAATGTTTACGCTGACCATAGCTCACGTATGGACAATGAATTTGTTGGGAACTGGGCATGTGAGAGTCTGTCTGCAAAATTTCAGATATCTAGGAAAACGCAATATTGTAAGGTAATTCTCTAGTCATAGACTGTACGTTAACAGTCTTCCGCGAGGAAGAACTCTGAAGCAAACTCGCTTTTCTACATTTATGTTCGCGTTTTGTGCAGATTTTGTGTGGGGCCGCACGTTTGCGTGCCACAAACTGCCGCAGCTCCCAGCCCCTGGTATATGCAGGTGCACAAGCCCTGTTCACCACAACAAAATTCTACAATGTTTCGTAAGGTTTTCCTTTTTCTTTCACATTGTCTTCAAATCAGGGTGTCAGTAATGAAGCTAGGTCAAAAAAGCATATCCAGAGCCCAGCTTTGTGCAGTTTGCGACTGTCCATTTCAGTATAACATGCATGGCATCTCCACCCAACTGTGCCTGTAGACAAGGCTTCCAGGAGGTGCCCAGGGAGCTTCAGCATTGGGGAAACAAAAGACGATGCTGCAAACATGTAGCTCTAACTGGAAATTTAGAATAGAAAAAACCCACTTCGTTAATGGCACCATAACATTATCCGAAGGTGCTCAAGGGTGCTGTGCACATCGGGACATTGGGGGATGGACAGCCTTTCCGACTTCATTTGCCCTTCCTTGCAGCTTCCACCAAAGTGCCTGCTCCAAACACGCTTGTTCATCCCTGCGTTCAAGCCTCTGACCTGCTGATTTGTTTATTTTTGTGGTTGATTTGCCCATCTGCTAATGTTTGTTTTGTCATTTGTTTACTTCAAGTTAATGTTTCTTTGATTTTATTGTGGAGCACTATGAGGTCCTAAATGATATGGGCATGTATAAAAATAAATGATGGCTATTTGTCATTATCATTATTGCACTTGGCCAGGCCTTTAGCTCACTAAAGACACTGCTGTCTTCAGGGCGTCTGAGATTTTACTTTTAATCTTGGGGAGATTTCTAATTTCTAGGATATATCCCTAATAATGATCTGCCTAAGAAAACTGTGATCTTAATTTTCCTGAGCATGTGTTGAGACACATTACTGATGACAGGTAGAAACAACCCAGCCCCCTAAATCTCCCATTCCAATGCAGCATTGGACTCTTTGTACCATTTAAGCTATTAATATAAAAAGCGCAAAGAGTGAAATACACATGGAATTTCTGAAAGACTTGTAGAAATTCAAGCTGCCCTCAACTAAAGTGGGAAAGAAGAGCATGGGTTAAAGAGGAGGGAATACAGTAAGTAAAGTACTTGCCTGGCACAGGGAAATGGAAGAAGGTTAACCAAGTTAATCTTCCCCTATTTCCTCCACTCCTCGCGCAAGGCCTCCTGGCTGAACCATCATTAGGAACCATATAATTGACTCATCCACAGGATTTCCTTTTTGTGTTCTGAATTATAGCAGATTTTCCACATTCTTCTTTTTTTTAATTTTAAACATTTGAAGCATTAAAACAGCAGGAATCCTTCATCTACAGGTAGAAGTTTTGTCCTATTAGTGAGAATACAAAGCCATTTCTAATTCAGGACACTGCTACCACATATTCCCCAGCACCATTAAAATCTGCTGATTAACCAATGGACCAATGGATCTCCGTGTGCTATACAGCTGTCACATCAGATGTTTTCTCTGCTACAATTCGTGTGTAATTTTGCTGGGTTTAAGTGCAGAAGAGGGGAATTTCCTTGTGATGGTACAAATAATTCATCATGGGCTATGGCTCAAGATTGTTATGAGGGAAAGAAATATCTCACAGTTATACTGTAGTTCATCCTACACCTGACAAGAGAGTGTTTGGCACATATAGTGGAAGCTTGATAAAATGTTTTAAAATCAGACACCGAAAAAAGAATTGCAAAAGAAATTCTTCTTCAAAATCATTTTGTGCTGAATTATTTCTTTTTACTTGAAAGCCCTGTTAATACACAGAAAGCATAGCAGCTCTGCTATTAAATGTGTGTGAAAAAACAGCATAATCACTCATTTCATAGAAGGATGCCTTCGTTTTTGTTTTGTTTTCCAAACTGATTTTAAAAACAGAGAGAAGCGTGTCCTATAGCAAACAGTGTAAAACAAATGTTGCTAGCTTTGCTTCATTATGTGGTACATTGTAGTTTTATGCATGTACGCTGTGTGAACAAGAGGGTTAAAAGTTAAACAGTAGCCTAGGGCTAACACACTTGCAAGCTGAACAGGTACAAAATAGGCTTTTGTTGCTTTCAAACTATTACTGTATGTCTTTAGCCGAAACTAACAGAACGGGCATCTATGTGCAAAAATGTATTTCCTTACGGTCTCAGGTATTGTGGAATGGGACTGTTTTAATGGCTGACATGCCCATATGACCTTTAATCCAAAGTTGTAAATTTGTCAGTGTCTGAAACTGGCAGGATATCATTCCTAATGAGGCTAGTTCTTAGGACTTTGTATATCAAGAGTACCATCGGAGAGTAAGGCGGAAAGTAACCTCACGTGAATTTGGGGGTACGGTACCAGTAAATCATTAAAGGGAAATAAAAGAGAGCGCTGTGGCACGAGCGTCATTACAATTTTGCATAAAGTAACAAAGAAATAGCGAAACATGGCAAGCTCAGGTTATCCTATATTTCATAAAATGATAAATAACTACTAGTCATGTTTATGTATAATGAATTACAATCCTGCTACATTTACCTTAGTAACATTTTACAGAGGTTGTATTTTACTCCCAACTACCAATTATGTCATCATCCTGGCATTTACCTGGACGTAATGATACACAGCAAACCCATTCTTGTAACATAACTCATTGCTTAAAAGTGTTTGTAAAGCCATACGGCATCCTATACACTCATAATGACTTGGATATTGCTATTAAATTTTACAGATTAAAGTTTACTAAATCTTAAAGTCTTGCACCGGTTCCAATATTTCTTATTAATCCTAAAGGAAAAGATGCTCGCTATTTAAATGTCAAAAACTATGTAGCCCTCTCTAAAAATAAAAAGAAACAACCCAAGCCGGGAACAGGGTACTTATTAAACAAAGACACGTGGCAATGTAACTAACCCTGCAACTTCAATATTAAGCTGTACGTGAATTTTAATGGTTCATTTGACCCGTCACGGGACATTCCTCACACTATCGCTGTTGTTTCTGTGGAAAACAGGCTGGGAAGGGCTCACACACTTCCCAACATCTCAGTGCAGGTTTCATTTCTGCAGAACTCAAAACCTCAGTCAGAAATGTCTACTGTAACATTATCTTACATTTATTCAATTTAATTTCAGTTTGAGAAGGATAGCATATAGATCTTTTTATAAGCTTGTAAGGTCACCAAATTTAAATTAAAGTGACCTCTTTTAAAGTACATTAATAAAAGTACTATGTGGAGGGAAATTTAATATGAATGGTTAAAATGCATGGAATTCAGATTTTACTGTCAAACAGCTCAATTAAACAAATTGAATTTTTAAGCAACAAAAGGGAATTGAATCAAATTAGAAACAGAGTGGGATCTGAAATGTGGACATTTATGAGTGATAGTCACAGGGCCCTCCAGCAGTGAGTTTTCTTTATTTGTTGCCTCAGCAGTTAGAAGGGTTGGCAGGCTGCAACACAAAAGGATAAAAATGTTCACCATTGAAACACAGTTTTTGGCTCCCAATAAATCATCTGTCACTTCATCACAGCCCAGTAGATAATGAGCAATAAAGTTTTCACACTCAGGCAATGAGGAAGCAGACACAAGAAATACAGCTAAAGCTGCTGTCTTTCTTTTCTGTAAACGCAAGGTGCTTTGTATAATAAATGACCTCTGGATTTCTGGAAAAGAACAATTCCAGCCTCAGTAAAATAAACTATTTGATGCCCTAAAAAAAAGCAAAATCTAATAACATTACTTAGTTCCTTTAATGAAAGAAATAATCACATTATATATATGATCTACAGCCATCTATAACAGGAAGAGATTCCAGGGTATTACCTCTGAAGTTGTCTCTCTACTGCCAGCAAAGCACACTGCTGAAAATACAATAAAGCTGCACAGTAATTTGAAGTGTGATTGTTTGCAGAGATTCAGGAGACATTTGTGTTTGGAGCCCAACCCTGTGAGGTTTTCTCAGCCGTACCTCCCTTGCAAGGCTGGATGCCCAGTGCTTCCCCGGGGCCACGCCGCACCACAAAGAACCTCTGAGGGTGCCCCAGCAAGAAGATGCAATATCATCAGGCCAAATTAATTGCAAACAGGTCTCGCCTTGACCCAGATTTTTTTTTAATGCTATTTTTTATAATATTTTATCTTACTCTAGTACTTTCTAACTGCTGATTTGGTGAGTATTTTGCAGTTGTTATGCCACAACCTAACCAAAGCCAGTTGCTTTTAAGTTCACTTTTTTGTTCTTGTTTTTTAATTCAAAGTTTCAATCCATTTCAGCTTCCTGGTAGTACTAAGCACACTCGTAATTCAAATTGCGTATCAAAGACAAGGGAATCTGGGGTGATTGCATACAAAGCCTAGTTAACATGCAAAATGTATCAGTCAAAACATAGCAACGCAGCCCATAAACCAGGTTAAAAGTATCATATGTTAACGCACATTTTTGCTTTATATCAGAATTTGAAGGGACCTGAAGTAATGTGATATCAGATATTCTTGTCATATGCAAATAACAACTAAATATTTGCATAAAATGTCAAGGTATAAAAATGTAAATAAACTTTAGTGAAGTCTGTATTTTTATCATTGTCTTGTATAGCTAATTAGCAACTTCAATTGAAAGCTCCTCTTTTTCGAACTGTGTGTCAGCTAAAAAAAGGCTGACATTATTTCTAGAAGACTGCTTATTTCTAGACCATGTAAGATGAACAATTAACATATCCATTTTATTGAACTGCTAATACTGATCCATAGCAATAAAGGTTGTTTATAGGCTTCAGAAGTTGAATACCAGGATACAGTCCTGGCAGAGTAAAGGTCACACAAATGTAAATTAAAAAGGCCATATTCTGCTATCAGAATGGTGTAAATCCAAGCGACCTTCCCTGAGATAAATGAAAACTTGGATTTACCCCAGCGTATTGTAAAGTAGAACCAGGCTCCAAAAAACTACACAGATGGACCTTCACAATGACAAATATGTGAAAAAAGGCTTTTCAGTAGCTCAAAACCTGTTTTAGTTAATTACAAGTTCTTAATACTCTGTGCGAAGGTTTATACTGTATTCTTTTTACAATATTAAGGTTGTATTATTTATACCCACTGTAGCCACACCATAGAATACATCAGTAGAGTTTGTTTAGCAACGGAGTGAAAAAATATTTGCTACAGGGGCAGTCTGGCAATATTGCTTGTTAAGGCATGCTATTTGTAAGCAAATTTATATGAAAAGTATGCAATGTCTAATACTAAACTACTCCAGCCCCAGACTGAAGGGTGATTTTACAAACGTCCTGCAGCACTCAATCATTCCTTCATTTTAATGTCTTTATTTTATGATTTTGTTGATGAAATACTACTTACCCAGTGCTCAAAATTCCTTTTAGGCTGCAGGCACTGGCTAGTTGACACGGCAAGCCATATTTTACAGCTATATATTTCAGCTTTCTCTGTCCAAGTTGGAGGACACAGTAGCCAAGATGGTTTTTCATAGTAGAAATATATTTTCATATTTATTTATTGATTTGACTAATGTATCTATTTTTCAATTCACATGCTTATGTTTCAATCCATTAAAGTGATTCATGGTCAAATAATATGTTATTGCAAGTACAAAGAGGAGATAAAACCACTGTACACTGGCTATAACACAAGAATAAAAATAATAAAAATCCATTGCATGATTAAATATAGGTTTTATTCCCCAAATGATCAAGACTAAACTGATGGTTTTAATTATTTTTCTTTAAAATTAGTTGAGTTTTTTCCAAGTGAAATGCAATTACCAATTAAATAAGTTCTCAGGAATAAATATTCTTACCCAACCTAAGTGCTCAGTGTAAAACTAACATAAAGCATCAAATTACTATCAAAATAAAAAAAGTCAAAAGTCTTTTAATTAGTTAAAATGAGAACTAAGTGGCAATTGGCAAAGGAATGCTGTGCCTGTCACCTCCAGGTCAGGGCTGGAGCAAAGCCTGGCATGGTGGTGGCCTGAAATTACAGCTGTGATGGCTGGTGACTGCTCACTACCGCACCTGAACTTGCTGAGCTTGGTCCAGTTATTTTGGAGACAGATAGAAAAGTCCACAAAAAAGCCAAATAAGCCCACCCACCAGTGCCCAGCCCCAGCTGTGGGGACATCACCAGCCTCCAGCACAGACACCAGCCTCGCCTTTGCATGACTACAAGATTTTTATTGCTGTTTCTTTTTCACAAAAAACTTCCACCTTTTCTCGTATCCTTCACTCCTGAACTAAGAACCTTTATGGCAAGCAAAGCCAGTGCCAGAAGAGGCCTCGGGGGCTGGCCAGAGAGGGATGCTGCCTCTTCAAACAGAGGTTAGCGCGCCTGCTGCCCAGGCTGAGGAGCCAGGCTCAGCTGTGGGATCATCCACAACACAAACATGAATTTGTCATGTCAGGGTCAGGAGAACAAAACCTTGCCGAGGACATGCTCTGCTCAGACCGCCTGCTGCAGTCTGAAGAATGCAGCCACTGCAGGGTTTCGTGCTCAGGAAGGATCATTTATTCATGAATGTGCACCTTCTCCAGAGCTAGAAAATATTTTGCTTTTTCCAGAGGAAAGCTGCTGTGTTTTTCAAACCAATACCCGGAAAGAATTTATCAGCATAACTTGCAGATTTCACCCCCTGAAGCCCTGAAAAACAGCACTTCTACCAGATTAAGACATCTGCATTGTTGTTGATAGGGCTAGACAACAGAAACGGTGCTCACGCCTGTCCCTCATGTCCATGTCTCACATGGACAGTCACTTGCCTATATAAAAAAATACACAACAATAAAGCCATGTACCTAAGATAGGCTGCTGGATCCAGTATCTCTAGCATTTTATATGGAAATCAAAGCCAAGGATTGAATGCCCACCACCAGGTTTCAGGCATGCCAATGGTAGCAGACTGGCTGTAGCACCAGAGGAAAAAAACAAAGCTTCATATTTTCAGAAGAAACTAAGACTTTTGGATGTCCTGAGCCTGAGACATCGGAAAGGGGGCTCCGTTACTGAAAGGTCTTTGCTCAGCTTTCACTCAAAACCCTCTGTCTCAAATCCAAGCTTCAAAAAAGCTACTAATTATATATAAAGTAATCACTTTTGGAAATAAAATTTCCAGATTCCAGGAGGAATAAAAGAAAAGGGAAGCAAGGGAAAGAAAAGGCACTCTTTTCATTCTCTCCTCTGCATTGAAAACAAAAGAAAAGCAAAAGCATAGCAAATGAGTTTTAGGGAGTCATTTTAGAGGGAGTACGGAACAAGCTGCTGCTAATGACAAAGACAAAAAGGAAAAAAACCACCCAGTAGCCCTAAATATCATGAAATGGACCAGATAATATGCCTGAGAGAGAGCTGAAACTGAAAGATAAAGGACAGAAAAGTAGGCCCACAGAGAAGGAAGATTCAGAGCCCATAATGAACAAATGGGGTGACATCCTCATTTGTACTCCGACCCTTTTACACTTATTGCAAGGCCTGTGATGGCTCAGTAATTATAGATCAGCCATGGGAAATATCCCCCATGCAGGAGCCGAGGACGTTGTAGAAACAACTGGAAATGGGGACGTGGAGGGGAGGCCAGGAGGGCGCAGAGTTTGGGAGGATGGCAGTGAACATCAACACTGGGCTCAGCGGGCAGCCAGGGAACCCGCCATAATTCAGACAGGCCTCCAGAGCTGGCTGAGTTGCACCATTTCATTTCTGCACCCTAACGCTGGGAGAATGGAAAGGTAGTTTAAAGTCACCTTAGCTCCCCCTGGGAAGCAGAAGCACAGAAGGCTGTCAATGTGTTGAGGTAGAGCAGCTGAGAGGCTCTGGAGAGGGAGAGCTAAATGAATAGAAACTTGTTAAATGATGTGAGTTAATGAGAGCATTTTGGAATTAACCAGCTTCCATGACTTTAAATAAAACCCCAATGTCATTTTAAATTAGATTTTGTACATTTTTTAAACCATTATTTATTTATTTTCCACAAGGTGCATTGGTAGGAAGATGGAAGCATTAAAATTTAATATCCTCGACCCACTAGTGGTCAAATACTGGTACTTCTTCTTCGCAATGAGTTTGGAAATAACGGGGACAGTGGCAACAGCCAAGAGATTTACCAAGAGATGTGGGGATCACTCCCTCATGTGCCCACTGTTTGCAGGTGCGAGGACCTGAAGCCTACAGCCAAGTATGAGAACATAGATGATGGGGCCACCATCCTCGGACCCTGCAGTATCACACTGCTGGCTCCAGTTCTTGCCCCCAGCGAGGCTTTTGCAAAGCAGATTAACACAACGATGGCTTGGCAGCCTTATCATGCGCCCTGTCTCAGCGCCATGCTGTCGGCTGGGACTGGAATGACTGCTCTTGACACGAGTATACCTTGATTGTTCATCACTGTCCTTGTCCTGCTTTTATGGCACTCAGGAGAGGTGAAGTGGTTGTAACTTTTAAATATTTTTCTTGTTATTATTACTGTTATTTAGGCCAACTTCTTCAGATACTATTTAAAAAGAAAGCCTCCCACTGCCAAAGAGTGGAAAATGAGGGAACATGCTTTGAAGGAAAATCAAATCAGGAAGCACCCAAGTGCTTCCCAGGTAAGCTTGGATGATAAATGAAGCCAGTTCCTGCATCATGCTTGTGCTGTAAGCAGAAAGACTTCTAGATATATTTTGGAAGGTAATTTTCTGCACCAATTGTATATTAGAAGTAGCTGTGCTTACTTCAAAACACCTTAGAAGAAAAATGGTCCAGTGGGGTAGGCACCAACCTGGGACTCTGATGGCTAAGGCTCAGATTTCTTTTTTATGCCATGCTCATGGGGAGCTGCAGATCTGATCACTTCCAAAATTTTCATAAATTCCACTTAAATATCTTTTTTTTTTTTCCTTGCTCTATTTGCATTGTAGTTTCTTGCAGGTACAAACTAGGGGTGCTGACCCTGCCAGACACACCAGACCAATGTGAAATTAAAGGCTATGATGATGCCCCTGGCACCACAGTAAAAGACGCTATAAAAATATTTTAGTCAAATATAATTTATGTTGTTCACAGCACAACAATGAGTTGCCCTTCTACAACACTTCACAGTTTGCAGCTTAGGAAAGAAAAAGGCTGTGATGATGGTGGCTTAACACAACCACTTCTGCAGCAGGGTGGTGCCCAGCCACATGCAGAGCCGAGACATGAGCAAGGCAGTTATTGCAGCAGACTCCCACCAAGGAGAAGATACAAGCCCCACCAGGGTGGGCAGGGAGATTCCCCTAAGGCATTTCCAAGTCATACCAACCTTTGTGATGCATGAGCACCAAAAGCATAGGCAAGTCTGCAGTACCCACAGGAACTGCTCTGGGCAAGAACCCGGTATCTGAAATAAAAAGTCACCAAAGTCTAGGGCCAGATCCTGGGTGCCAAAGGTAAACAGGGCACCAAGCGTACCAGACTGCAATATGTACAGCTGAGAACAGGAGAAGAAGCTCCAAACTGGTTAAAATAGAAGAAAGAAAGAGGAAAGAAGAAGGACGGGCTGGGGGACACAACAAGCCCCACAGCTGTCCCATGCACGCTGCAGGCTGCTACCCACATGCACCAACACAGACCCACAGTAAACTTAACACCAAGTCACAATTTAAAAATTCACAGAACTTTTATATGATAATTACTGTTATTATAACTGGCCCATGAAATAAACACCTCTCCCAATTATACAAAAGGCACGAGGTCCTTGAGAGACAGAAATCTCACAATAAGATTTCCTTTCCAGCATAACGACAAAGAGTGAGAGGAGTGCAAGATGAATAATATTAATATTATGGTACATATAATGTATGTTTTAATTAGCTAAAGGTAATCAAATGAGGTTTGTCATGATTATATTAAGGTCAGGTCTCCACATGGTTTCATCAACAACATATTAAGACAAGGGAGGTGATGCCAAATTGGGGTTTAAACCTAATCAACATAATTAAACAAAGCAAGAACATGTGTTTAGAGCTACACCCATTTTACTGATCTCTCTATTTTAATTACTCTTGTAGAGTAAATATTAGTACCAAAATAACTCTTAATTAAATTTTTCCCATACAAACAAAAAACACAATCTTCTTTTAATTTGGTATTTTTTTGTAAAATGGATGTACAATATCTAGGTCTTTTGTAGTAGAAACCTTTTCAAAAGTGTGCTCAAATTATGCTAAACAGCCTAATACATTCCAATGTATTGACATACTGACTTCTAATGTGTGGGAAACGGGAAACTACACTGGCCTAAAAAAGTCATGGGAAACCATAAAAACAAACTAAGCATAATTTAAACTGATTGGATGCTTCCTTGTAAGAAGTTCTTAGTTTCGAAATACAAAATGTGGACATTAAAATGTGGTCAAGTTATGACTTAAATTAAAAAAAACATGTTATCTTAGGTTTCCATCTTGCAATATTTGGCACAACTCAGACACTGGGGAAAGAGTTATGTCAGTAACATTTTCAAAAGTGCCTAAGTGGCTTTACCCTAGGTTACGTTGAAATGGGACTTAGGTACTTGGAAGCCAAAAGGACATGAGTTTGGCAGGGCTTACAGCTTTTTAAAGCTGCCTAGGTGCTTAAGAAAGGTATTTTCAAATTCATTTAAATGCTTTTAAAATCCTAACCCGGAGGAGATGACATCCCATTCATGTCTACTCTGCATAAAAGGCTATAGATACTTTTAAAAGTACCAGTCTTTGGAATAAACCTAACCTCCACTAAGGTGAACTGTTTCACACCAGTTTAAGCCTGCTGCCTCTGGTGAGATTTCTCCCAATTCAGTTGCATAAGTAAAAGCAGAATCAGGTCTGTTAACAGAAGTTGTGGCTAAGAAATACAAACTGAAGACATACAGGTCCTTCCTGCAGCTGTGATGAGCACAAAGGTTATGGTGTACGGATGTACTTGCACCTCGTTTAGAAAGGCTAAAGCTGGAAAGCAAATTTTCACTTAAAAAGGAGAGTAACTAAAACATAAACCAGGGCGGGGGCTCTTCTGCCACTGATCTGCAATGTAGCATGTCAAGAGTTAAAAATGTAAGAGCGATAAGTTATTAAAGCCACGCGTAACACAGCCTGTGCGGTGCTCAGCCACAACGTGAGCCCTTCAGAGTACGCTGCTGGCAAGCACTGGCATGAAAAGGACCTCAAATGAGTTAAGAAGTCTTCCACTCCATCATGAAGAATTGTTCTCTAGAGTAAGTACCAGTGGGGAAATGCTTAAAACACTTACCATATGTGGCTAAGAAGGGTCTAATTTGTCCTTTTGGAAATTTTGCCTCTTTTGAAAGGATAGCTAATTTAAAGTAATTTATTTCATAGGTGAAGCTTTATTCAGAGTGGTTAATATATCAACCTTGGTTGCCTGAACAATTAGAAATTGTCACCAAAGAAAAATGTCGTAGTTCGTGTAAATAACTATTTACCTAAAGGAAATGGGAATCCACAAGAGTCAGCATACTTTAATGAGCCATGACAATAGAAAAAAAAAAAAAAAAAAAAGGAAAAAAAAGCCAATGGTACACTGCATCTGCTAAAGCTGACATTGCTTATGGTAAAAACTGGCCAAAACAACTATTATTTGTTGGGGGTTTTTTTCATGTCAGAAATAATGCAGCTTGAAATTTTCAACAGGCAGCATGCGTCGAGACCATTTGTTACTTCTAATAGCCTAATTGTTCTCCTGGCAGAAATAAAAAATTAGGGCACTTATGTCATTTACCTAAATTTCTAATTAATGCAATGGTAATAGAGAAACTGGAGCGGAAGAAAGGAAAAAAAAAAAAAAGTTGGGTGAAAAATGTTTTCCCTGGCTTTTCTGTGATTTTTCTTTGTCAACTTCCCTGCAATCTTTCCTTCTTAAACAGAAGGTAGACTGATTTCTGCAGAGATGTTTCATAGTTTTCCAACTGGACAATAGTACGTTGGTCATTTAAAAATATGACTTCTTCCTCCTGAACCATTGAACAGATGCAATAAAAGCACCGACTGCAGCACAATGTTCTTTATGTTGCCTCAAAGGAATGTGCCATTAAAATGATGTAAGAAATATTCTTCAAAAAACAGCTAAGAAATCTGCACTTTTGGGCTGCAATTCCACCCACAAGTTTTCCACTGCTTCGTGCCCAACTGTCCAACGCATCCGGCAAAGCAAATCGTGACTAGTACCTGCCCTCATTAGGGTGCAGGATGAAGAGAAAATTAACTTTGACTTTCACACACTCTGCATTTCAAACCATCACCTCCAGAAGGCAGGGGTTATTTCTCCACTCTTTTAGCAGAAAGCAGTAAACTGCAAAGATGCTTCCAAGCCACTCAATTTTAGCTTATGTCACTTCACGTTGTTACAGAGGGAAATGTATCAAAATGCATCAACACACTTTGGAAACACCTCTAAAAGTGTCTCAAATTTACTTTGTCCATTTTGCAGTACTGGCAAATGCCCACTGCCTTCTCAATATTTATTGCTGAAATGACATGGAGGAGACTCAAGGTGATGTACATTTATGCCTACCATCAAGATATTTACATCTATTTCTTTCAAATGATGCCGTATATTAATCTTGACACCAGTAAAGCCATTAAAATATTGCTATTAAGAAAATGCACAAAAGCAGAAAACAGAGGAAATTTTAAAAGGAGCCCTAAACAACGTTTGTCCAACGAGCTCTCCAGGAAAGGTCAGGTGGAGATGGGGGTCCCATTTCTCAGCCATGCTTAGATCTACCTGTGCTTGTACCAACACGGTACCTCCTCAATGTTGAGAAAGTGATGGGTTTCCTATTATTTTACAAAACTTCCTGTGGAAGAGATATTCAAGTAGATCTGGAATTAAACCATAAGTAAACTGCAAGTAAACCACGTAAGTATACACATGTGTGCTAGTAAAATATTTTAATTCTTCTATTAGTGTCTGAGGTGCTTTCCTTAATGACCAAATGGAAATGAAGGGATAGCAATAAGAAGGTGTGAGATTCAAACCTCAACCAAATGTGAGCTCCAAGTCACAGGTAAGTGTTAAAGTCTGCTGAAGGTTCCTGTGGGTAGTTCAGCTTTGCAGTGGGTGAAAAGTTTCGCTATTTCTAACTTCATCTTAATCTGGGGACCCACACCCCAAACACATTTCCAGCATGTCTTCCCCTGAATTTTAACTGCTTTACAGCAATCTTTGCTTTAAAACGATGTGAATCCCTTATTCTTCCATGACCTGGAGTATCCCACCTGCGCCAAACCTTGATTGCCATAAGATGCCTCCATTAAAATCTGGGTGTGACATTTCAAGAGTTAATTGCAGATACAGATCCAGTGATCCAGTTGCCCAGAGCAGCTGTAGGTGCCCCATCCCTGGCAGTGCTCAAGGCCAGGCTGGATGGGGCTGGGAGCAGCCTGGGCTGGGGGGAGGGGGCCCTGCACACGGCAGGGGATGGGAACAAGGTGATCTTTAAGGTCCCTTTGTTTTCTGTCATTGACAGCCCTCAACACCCCAGGTCGGAGCCAGCATGGTGACCACAGGATGGGGTCCCTCTGCAGCTGGCACCATTGCCCAGGACAAGGCTGGGAGCAGCCCCCCAGGTCATGTCCCTGCCAGGGCACCCAGCAGGCAAGCTGGCAGGCAGGGACACGAGCTGCCTCCCCATCTCCACTTTCCCACCTGGACCTTAACATTTCCTCTGCAGCCTGGGAGCCGATTTGGCATGAGCGAGGTATAAACACAGGGCTTACAATAGCATCAGGAACTGGCAGGAGCTGAACTCCAGCAGCACTAGCAAGTATTGCTAAAATAAACATGTTATAAGCAAAGGTCATGATGCCTGTTAATATAAAGACTGCATCTTGTATAATGCATTCAAATGCCGGAGTGAGAGAGGGAGATAATATGATCCATTTGCCAGATTCCTCCTTTTAGTTGTAACACGAAGCCATTCTGGGCTGGAATGACCCAGAGATGATAATGAAGCGGATGATGATGCCATTGCCTGTGATAATGGTGTGACAGGGAGAATACCCTGGAAAACTGCACGAGCTGATAAGTGTAAAGGTATAAACAAACCAAAACAATATGGACTTATAGACATTAGTGCAGAACAAAAGAGAGGAGAAAAATCAAAGCCAACCGATCAACATTAAAAAAAAAAAAAAACACCAGACTTTGCAAGGGTGACTTTTTCAGCAATTTTCGGTAGTTTCATTTGCAGTGCTTTTCATTCACAAGCCCTTCAGCGGCAGCTTCCCGAAACCAAGCCCTTCCCAGCCGAAACAACAGAAGGCAAACTGTCTCATACTGTGGGGGGACCGCCTCTCCCTGCCCAGGAACAGTTTATAGCGAACAGTCCACGATATGAAAATGTATTTAATACAATTAATAATTTAAGAAGTGAGAGCATGTGCTCTTGGAGAGTTAAATGCTTGTCAGAGTGATAGATGCACGCTTCACCACCAATACATTTCGTATGAAGAGCAGAGGGATTTTGCAAACTTGTGTTGACCTTGGGTTGCAGTGTATAGGAGGCAGAGCGCAAAGGCAGGCCTGCTTATGGTAGGAGAGTGCGTCAGCTCTCAATTTACAGCCCTTTCCCCAATTAAAGGACTGTAAAAACATTAAAATTAATGCAGTCTTAACTCCAGAGCAGGCTCTACTTTCTTAATTAGTGCATAATTATTCAGTTTTTGATATCCTGGAAAATTATCACATGGAAATTATTTTAGGCACAGTAACAATAGCAAAAATATCTCTACCCCCCCAACTCGATTAACATGTGGAAGTAATTAACACTTTATTACAGTGAAAATACTATTACTGCTAATGTTTAATGACTTTTGCCATTGCATCATAAGCAGGAAATTTAGAACACTACAGAGCAACGGTCTGCTATAAATATAGTACAAAGATTATAAACCAGAGTCAGATGATTCGCACTAACAGCGTTTAAGACAGGGATATGACATACAATATGTTTCCAAAATGTCATATGCAGGAAATATAATTTTCTTGATAAAGTCCACTCCATACAGAAAAACAGCTAGTGCAATAACGTCGGATGCGTACAGTATAGGCAGCAGTGCTAGAGCCCTTGTAAAAGCCTGTTGTTAATCAAATTGAAACATAAAACCTGAAGCTTAAAGTTATTTTCTCATAACAGTTTAATAGAAATTTCCAATCAAACAAAGGCCAAAAAGTGTTATTACAACATGAAGTTCCTTGTATAAACAACTTAAAATGAAGTAGGGGAAAGTTTCATGGGATTTATGGATTTCTTTATTTTTGTTATTTGGAGTAAATGTCTACTGTAGATCTCCTATAAATGTCTCGAGAAATTATGCACCAGCTTTAGATGATTCACACTAACAGCAATTAAGATGCTGAGTCCACAGAAGTGTCGAAGAGGTCAGTGATTAGGAAATATCATTTCATTTCATCTGGTGTGATGGAGCCAAATGTGCCAGAGACAAAAGGAGACCAAAAGGGATGGAGACAGCTTTGTCTCTAGCTGGGCTTCTCAGCAGCTGTGACAAGGGTGCAACATATGAGTAGAACTAGTGTGATGTTCAGTAAAATATTTCACGATCAAAATGTAAATAGAAGATTGTATTTAGTATCCAGCACAGACTTACAGAAATTCCTAAACAAACAACAGCATAAATCAATGCAATAAAAAAGCTCTGTTAAAAAAAAAAACAAAAAAAAAAACACCAAAAAAAAAACCCAACAAAAAAACCACCAACAACAAAAAACCAAACAAATATAGAAGGAAACAAACAGAAAACAAGGCTGACCTTAAGAACCTCAGAAAAGCTGTGCAAAGTTCTACTTTGCTTATTTGCTACTGCTTATTTTGTTTTACTGAGAATTAATGAAGATGAACTCCAATCACCATTTAGTCCATGGAATTATTTTAAATTTTAATATTCTATATGCGTATTTCATTGGACTTTCCCCTTTAAAATATTTTTCTTGATGCATTAAAATGCATTCTTTGAACTGGACCTGTTTCAATGGCTAGCTAATACTATTCATAAATTAAGGAAACTTGCTTTAGAAACATCTCCTTGATCCATTGGCCATGGATATGGAGAGGAAGAATTTGGCACAAGGATGCTGAATATAAATTGCTATTTTGGAAGCACCTCTTACCAGCCAATGTCTGGAGCCAGCATGCAAGAAGAATTCACCTGAAGTGGACATAGCTATTCGCTCTGGGATTAACTTGTTGCAGTTGCAAATGAATCATGAAACCAGCTTTGGCAAACCTGAGCCTGGATCCACAGTGGAACTGAAATAATGTATGTGAAAAACCTGAACTGGATTATGAGGCCATCTGGAATGCATTCGCCGTATGCATTAGGAGTAGCAGTTTCCTTGACAGAGGTTGTGAAATATTAGAATTCCTAATGGAAGAAATATGGTAGTGCAAAATGACACAAAAATCACACAGCCTCATTCCCTGACACGGAACAGTGAAAATGCGAATCTTTCTCTCAAGGGTACTCTATCAATCCTTTGCAAACAAGGCACTTCAGCAGGCAGGGGGGGGGCTGACAGGGGTTAACCCTTCCGCACCACCACCGCCACGCAGGGCGAGAGAGAGCTTTCCTCTTTGGGGAGGCCAAGGATGGCAAGAAATAACAACAATCATAAATCCATACGGCGAACTCCTCCCAAAACGGGAGGTGCCTCCAGTGCAGGCAAGCCAAAGAGCAGTAGACCCCAGGAACAGACTCCTGCCACTCTTGCACCCCTCTAGAGTAATGTTTAGATGCCTCTAACCCCAACCCCTCAGCAAACTCTACCTCTGGTTTATGCCAAAGGCAGGGGGAAACAATGTCAGTAAGCCTACGGACAGCACTGACCAAACACCATTGGGGAGATGCTGCTACTAATGGCAGCAAACACTGCAGTCTTCCCCTCAAAATACCTTATTTCAAAAATCTTCCAGTACTGGCGTTCCAGGACTAAAGGGGGCTTATAATAAATATGGGGACAGACTTTTTGACAGGGTCTGTAGAGACAGGACAAGGGGGAATGATTTCAAACTAAAAGAAAGTAGATTTAGCTTAGATATTACACCGAAATTGCTCCCCGTGAGGGCGGCGAGGCGCTGGCCCAGGCTGCCCAGAGCAGCTGTGGGTGCCCCATCCCTGGCAGTGCTCAAGGCCAGGCTGGATGGGGCTGGGAGCAGCCTGGGCTGGGGGGAGGGGGCCCTGCCCGGGGCACGGGGTGGGACTGGGTGGGCTTCAAGGTCCCTTCCAACCCAAACCATTCTAGGATTTTATACTGACCTACCTGGTGGTAGGTCAGTCTGGACTTTGGAAGACTTGACTCACAATAACAGTTTGCTGCACTAACGTCCATGCCACTTTGGTATTAACATTCAAGTGATGAATATTTTCTTACTCATCATGATGTACCAGCAAAAGGTCTATGGCTGGGACCCTCCTGAAACATGACTTGCACATCTTGGGCTTCCTCCAGAGCAGCTGGCGACATCCACCTAGGAAGCATCTCCAAATTCTTCATGTTTTATTCTTAAAATCACAGTGCGCCCACAGGTCAGGTGTCCTATACTACAGTAATGAGTGTCTCCAGAGGTACTGAGGTAACAGATGATATCTCATAGCACATGATGGAAGTTGATCTATTATTTTACTCTTTGTTTAGTAACAAACTTTGTTAATTTGCACTAATGACTGAGAAAGGGACCACAGGTTATCAGATTTTGTGCATTAGCTGGGAAATTATACAACAAAACAATAAATAATAAAAACAACCACAGATAATACTCTGAACAAATTAATTCGGCCACCTCACTCAGCAAGCATCATTTAGTTTAAACATTAGCTTATTTTAACTTCAGACAGAGAAAACCAGGTAAATCAAAACCTATCATTTTCACTGCTACTTTCTAGAGATGTAGTTGTTGGCGAGGAAAGGAAAACCATGCTGGGGTTCTGCTCAAGTGTGCAGACCCAGGACCTCTTTGGGAGCAAGGTGGCAGGGAGTGCAGAGCTGAGATGGGAATTGGCACATGGACCACCATCATTGGCATGTGTAAGGGCAGCCGCCAAACCCTTGTTTGATGGGATCTGTTCAACAGATTGATCAGGCATCTTACACTTGTGTATTCCCAAGAAGAGGCATTAAAACCAGTAGGTCTCCTCACCAGATGTATGGATCACATTTATTCTCAATAGCTCTGAGTGAGTACAATAAGACTCCGTTTGGAGGGGGCTGCAGACCTGGCCATGTGTAGGAGCAGATGCAGAAATCATCCAGCATAAAATGAACCTCACTACAATAGAGAAAATGTTAGATGAACTTGGGTGTCACGGCTACATTTCTGCCAGGGCTTTATAGCAACGGCCAGGCCAGAGATGCACTCACCCTCTGCGCAGATTCACTGGAGTCATCTTGGATAATGTACATCTTTAGAAGCACCTAGCTGATTTAGGAACCCCAACATTTTCAGTTTCAAGTACTTTCTGAAATCCCGTCCCTAGTCTCCCTCATTGTCATTTATAAGGCGCACAAAGCTACTGTTTATTGCTACTTCCCTGCAGAGAAAGGAATAACTCAAAGATAGATTTTCTGTTTAGGAAATAGATCTGGGTTGAATTATTCAAAAAGGCTAACAATATCCAGCCCCAGAAAACTAAGAAAAAGCATAGAAGGCTCTAGAGCTAAGGGGCTTTTATACAGCAGCCAATTGTTATGACTCCTTTTAATTAAATACAAATGAATTAATTGATATGAAGTACTGCTAGGCAATTATTTTGCTGACATTTTGTCTCTTTTGAGACACATTGTTTACTGCCTCTATCATCTGCCAAAGCCTACTACCGTTCTGCACTATTTTAAACATATATTTAAAGAGTTAAAACTAAGTTTGCACTCTCAGAAACTTTTACATTAATTTCATATTTGTGTTAATGGTACGCACATTAGACCCAATAGTATTTACATTTTTTAATCCATCTCCCATCCCTAGGCCATCATTGTACATGAGATATTGCATCTTAATGATTTTTTCTGGTTAAAGATTTTTAAATAAATGAATAAATAAATAAGTAATGAAACACTGATTTTTATCTCACTGTACACAAGTTTACTGGTTGATTTTTTTATTTTTTTTTTTGCTTTCTGGTTTGCAATGAAATATTTTCATCATTTTCCAAAGATATGCATGAAAGTACAAAAATGATGGCTGGCTTTGGAACAAACCTGCAGCAGCAGCAGCAAGCAGTATATTAGCCTTTAAACAGTAGGTAAAATTGAAGGGTTGTCTGGAAAACCATAACTGGCCAAAACAATTTTATGTCTTCTGATTATTTTGGGGAATTGCTGTGCTCGAGCTACTGCATGACGCATCCTTCAGTATGCGTGTGATCCATTTTCTCAAGTCAATGACATGTCCCCCAGTGATTCAAACATGCAGAATGAGCCTGTGAGTGACTTGAACCCTTTAGACAGAAGCAAGATATATTTCAGTGGAAGGAGTAGAAAAGCATTCACAGGACTTTTAAATTGGTTTTGGTGCGTCATGGGCTTGGTCCTATGATAGTGAGCAGCTCCCGCAAGCAGCAAGCCCTCAGAGAGCTGCTAGCTGTGAAGCCAGTTGTGGATATCCAGGACACCCAGAAGATGAGGCCCTACCTGCCAGAACAGTAATAATGTAAGCTGGCATGCTGTGTATCTGCCTATCTATATGACACTTTTCTGCTGTGTACTTTAAAATAAACAGCAGGCTGGAGAGTAATTAATTTACCATGGGTGAACGAAATTAACCTACTGGACCACAAAGAGCCTTCAGAGAGAGGTAACCTGGAACTTTGCACATGCACGTTGAAAGAGTGGAGTATTCAGAAATGCCATCGCAACAAATACCAGTTGACTTAAAGTCACTACATATGTGTCAAACTCCACTATAGGTTAGGCTGAATGCAGACAGAGCAGTTATTTCCAATAATGCAACTCTATTCCTAAATAAAAAGAGTGAGGTGGTCAGATATGGTCTTCTACCCCAACATGGTCTACTACCCACAGCCTTGTTAACAAATCCAGTAGGGTGTGCTGAGAGCCCCATATAGTGCAAAAATAATGAGATTATTCTTTACAGCACCACAGCAATTATGCAATCAAAAGCAATGCATATTTTCCTGATTTTTTAATCATAGCTACTATGGTATTCTGATATCTCACCATTGAAAAGCCATGAATCAGATTCTATGAATTATGTAGCTGCGGGAGATAAGAATGTACCCGCATTGGATTGTACAAGTTTTACAGAACGGGTCATATTTTTCAGCTTCTTCAACTGCTAAGGCTGCAGTATCACTTTCTCTAGGAGAGGGGACTTTCATGTACTCTTACAACTTCAGGGAGTGGGACTTTTGCATGTCTTGACCATGTCTGTTTTCTCTTATTCAGTGGTCTGGGCTATCAGCAAGCTCCTGTAACATTTCCTTCTGATCAAAGCACAGGAATGGACATACAAAAACTGGCTTGAGGAGAGTTCCTCTGTTTTTCCTATTTACCTATCACCCGACTACCCATTTTTATGTATTAATCATACTTAGAAGACTTGGCAAAAGCCATCAGTCATGTAACAAGCTGTCCCATCTTTATCTGGAGGTAACAGATGACTGCTGACTATCTGTGCCGGCTAGACAGACCACGCAAAGTTCCTGATGAAAGGCAGCCTGCAACCAAAGTTACAGGCGCAACATGCAAAACTTGGCACCGCTTTGAGCAGCCCCGTAAATGAAGATATAGGAAGAGGTGGGTGAATGGAAACTATACAGACATCCACCCTCCACATGTCCCCAGGGACCAGTGACAATGACCAGCTTTCTGGAAAATTCAGGCACTAGTGATGCCTGCCACTACCTGGAGAACAAGGCAAAGCAGACTGCGTTGATAATGCCATGCCTTTTGCACAGCACAAGGGTAACTGCACAGAGCTCCACCTTGATGCTTCAGAAACAGCCCTACAGCATCTTTAAGGGTGCAAAGCATGGCCCCATGTCCTGCTTTAAAGTAAAAGACTTGTTGCGTCATTGCCTTCTCCTGACCTGACTGCGTCAAACACCAAGCTTTGCTAGATTACTTCCACTGGCTAAGCTAGCAGTGCAGTTTCTTTGGCTCACCAGAAAAAAAAAAAACAAAACCAAAAAAAACAAAAAGCAACCTGGTGTTTCTGAAGCTGAAATTTCATAGCAAGTCTCCTGAGATCCCATGCATGAATAATGAAATAATTGTGTGTCCTTACTCATTGCTGTAGCATGTTGCCATCTCTGCCAGTGCTGCTGCTGTTCCCATTTTCACTGAGGTAGCACCAGCGCAGGCAATACCTGCTGAAAGATGAGTTGTCGTGCAGTGCCAGTCCTGGCAACACCATCCAGAAACCACATAATAAGGAATGACAAGGGAGTTGAAGTCAATCTCCCAGCAAGACATCGGCAAGATATTTCAGTAATTTTTTTTATTATTATTATTTTTTTAAAATTTAACTCACCCTTTTCCACCTTATGCTGTTTCTTATGCGCTAGAAACAAAGCAACCCCATTTGTCCCAGCTGAGCCTCTGACCCATGTGCTTGAGCATGCTAGAGCAAAGTTAACTGCACAGATTCACAAGCATTTGTAGACAGTGTTTCTGCACTGGGATTTTCTTCTCAGACACTCCCCGTCTTCCCCAGTGCATGTTACTGTCACATCCAAGAGCAAGACAGTCCTGTTAATCAATCATACCTTGGCACTGCATCTTTATGTGTGTATTTCAGGGCTTTACAATACAATAAAATTTACAGCTCGTATAATTAAGAATATGCCAGATTAAACAAATTAAAGCTCAGCTTTAAAAGTGAAAGCTCTATCAGATCAAGACATTATGCATGAAAGAAATTTCAAATTCAAATCAACAACATCTGAAGGCTCAGAACACAAAAGCTGTATAGGAGTATCTGGGAACTACTACGAGACCTATTTCCTAACCTCAAGGAACAATTCATGGCATGGGGCGTTAGAAGGTCACAAAGATTAATTGAGTGCAAGGGTTAGTTGGAGGTTTGTGGGGAAGTCACATTGTTCTTGCAATCCTTTTCCGTGGTGGGGTTTTTTTTTTCCCTCTCCATGAAAGTAAAAATAATAACTTTTACTGAAATTTGCATTCAGGAAAGGCTCTTTGTCTCTCTGTTGTATTCCTGGGACTGAGAGCATGGAGCAGAGGAGAAGGGAAGCCCAAGCACCCATCCTGTGCAGGCAGCTTCAACAGCAGCTGTTGCCCCTGGGAAGAAGCCCTCAGGAGGGATTTGGAGAGTCCCACCACCCAGGATACTATGTCTTGCTCGGCCCTGTGTGATGTTTGGCTCCAGGAGTACCTCCACAAATAAACCCAACTTTACATAACCACTTCCCAGCAGATGCACATTGGGGTAAGTGACAGCAGTCTCAGCTGCAGGACAACAAAGCAGGCATGGAGGGGTCGACAGAGGCAGGAACCTCTGCAGGAGCCAACCCCTGAGAAGACCCCCCAGCTGGGCAGGCAAACGAAATGTGTAGGTAAAGCACAAGATTTTGGCATGGTGCTAGTCACACGTGCTTGGAAAGACTAGATAGTTTGGCAGAGGGTACAGTGACAACCAAACCAGACAAAAAGATGAATAATGGAATCATAGAATGGTTTAGGTTGGGAGGGACCTTGAAGCCCACCCAGTCCCACCCCGTGCCCTGGCAGGGCCCCCTCCCCCCAGCCCAGGCTGCTCCCAGCCCCATCCAGCCTGGCCTTGAGCACTGCCAGGGATGGGGCACCCACAGCTGCTCTGGGCAGCCTGGGCCAGCGCCTCGCCGCCCTCACGGGGAACAATTTCTGCCTCACAGCTCATCTGCATCTCCCCTCTCTCAGCTTAAGGCCATTCCCCCTTGGCCTGTCACCACGTGCCCACGTACAAAGCCCCTCTCCAGCTTCTTGCCGGCCCCTGTAGGTGCTGGGAGCTGCTCTAAGGTCTCCCCGGAGCCTTCTCCTCCCCAGGCTGAGCAGCCCCAGCTCTCCCAGCCCGGCTCCATGGCAGAGGGGCTCCAGCCCCCTGACCACCTCCGTGGCCTCCTCTGGGCTCGCTCCAACAGGTCCGTGTCCTTCTCATGCTGGGGGCCCCAGAGCTGGTCGCAGCGCTGCAGGGGGGTCTCACGGGAGCAGAGCAGAGGGGCAGAATCCCCTCCCCCACCCTGCTGGCCACGCTGCTGGGGATGCAGCCCAGGGCACAGGGGCCTCTCTGGGCTGCGAGTGCACATTGCCAGGTCACATGGAGCTTCTCAGCCACCAACACCCCCAAGTCCTTCCCCTCGGGGCTCTTCTCAACCCATTCTCTGCCCAGCCTGTAACTGCACTTGGGATTGCCCCGACCCACGTGCAGGACCTCACACTTGGCCATGTGGAACTTCATGAGGTTCACACGAGCCCACCTCTCAAGCCTGTCCAGGTCCCTCTGGATGGCATCCCTTCCCCCCAGCGTGTTGACCCACCACACAGCTTGGTGTCATCGGCAAACTTGCTGAGGGTGCGCTTGATCCCACTGTCCATGTTGCCAACGAAGATGTTGAACAGCACCAGTCCCCATACTGACCCCTGAGGGGTGCCACTTGGATATTGAGCTGCTGCCTTCAACTCTTAGATTCTGCACAAGAACATGAATGACAAACAATATGAACACCAAGTCTTGGAATTCAATACTGAATATTGTATTGCATATCATATTGTATCAGACACTAAGAAAAAGAATCTTGCTTCATAAAACAGGACACCAGTGACAAAAACAGAAGACTGCAAAGAGTGAGCACAATCCTGTATCCATGCAAATGTCCCCATCCTGTACAACATCATTCTTTGATCACATAGTTCAATGAGCAAAAAGTTATGCACTACTGCAAAATGACTACTATAGATTTTTACAGTTATCTGAGAAACTTACTTTACAAAAGCTCTGATGTCAACAGCAATCTCCACTTTCCTTTTTGTCTCAGAAAAGCCATGCTTGACATTGGCATCAGGTATTTATATTAGTGAGTACATATAAAAATATTTGTTTCTGTTTTGAAATCAGGTTTCATATACAGTTTGTTCTAGATTTCATTAAGCATCTAATTAAGATAGATTCTTCTTTTATTCGGTGCTTTTGCAAATTTTATTTATTGGAGCTGCATCGAGTACTACAGACTACCAAACAGCAACCAAAGCTGCAAGTTCGGTAGAAAGATATTTTCAAACAAAAGGGGCAAAAGTGAGCTAAGACAAATGTTGAGCTAAGGTACAAATGGAGCAGGCATTTTTATGGTATTTAAAGATGCACATTGCCAGTAGGTGTTCAGCATATCTTCAGCAGTGATCACACACCTAACTTGTTTTTTATGAAGCCATTTTCATTAGCATGGTGCTAAGCTACTTCTGAATATCCCACCAAACAGTTTCAGAAAAAAACCTTTCCGCGTTTCTAGGCATAGTCACTCATATCAAGCTTCAACAGGCTTTCCCCTTGCTCCCTACTGGAAGTTATGAAAGAGGAGCCACAATGTGCACATGGCAGCAAACCCAACAACGTAAATGACATGATTTGCAAATCACGAGCACATCTGACAAAAAACACAAAACCCAAATCTTGGATTTTTGATGCTTTAGAATTGGCTTTTCTGTTTTAGTTTGGGAGTGGAGTTACGGAGTTTTTGTGTTTGAAACTCTTCATATTTAAGTATGGCAAGTGTGAGTTACACAAATTAAAAAATGAACTGCTAATATTAAGCACATTGTTGTCCTTGTTGACAAAACTAGCAAGTGTACTAACTAGCTAAAATTTTCAGAACTTAAAAAACTCTGTGACTCGTAATGTCTTTATCATTTTATAACACTCAGGCTATTTTTCCCATCATTTAAACACAGAAAGAAAATGTCTTCCTTCCTTATTTAGCAGACTTAGGAAACCATTATCAATCATCAAAAATATGTATTAGACAGATTTGTTCCCCTGAAAAATTTATGCCAGAAAACTGGTAGACTTATTATAGAACCTCTTCTCACAACAACAACAAAAATCCATAGTTTCATGTGCTTCTCTCTCAGTCTTAGAATTTGGGAAACAAAATCTTTATCCAACAGCACACCCCTTGGAGCCAATATCTGATAGTTTTCTGAGAAAAATCTTTTCTCTGCTAGGTTCATATATTGAAAATATCATAAAGGTATTATTATCCACTATGACTATCTAAAACTCTAAAAAAATAACTGTATTAAATGGATTTTTTAATCCCCATATGCTCTAGTAATCAGTAAAGCAGATTTAAATCTATTTTTCCTATCACTGTTAGGCGAAAGGAAGAGTCATAAGGCACACATTTTAAGGATATAATTTATTACAAAAGTTTCACTGTGGTTTTGTTTTGTGGGGTTTTTTTCATCAGCGGTAAATCTCTGCTCATCAGGATTTGTAATAATACACTTATTGTATCTGATGTTAGGAATCCATCCTTTGTAATACTTCTTGACATAATTGCAGCTTTTGACATACTCAATCGTGGGATCCTTCTAAACCATCTTGAAAAATATGTTGGTCTTTCAGGTTCGGTTATTCAGCAGTTCAAATCTTATTATAACCATCGACTACAGTTTGTTAATATAATTTCTTTCCATTCCTCCTCTTACATTGTCATCTGGAGTCATCTGTTACAATGTCATCTGCAGTCCCACAGGGAACTCCTCCTGGTTCCACATGCTCCTTTATATACCTGCTGCCTTTAGGAGCTACAAAACCCTAGCTACAGAGACATGGGCTCTCTTATCACAGTCCTGCTGTCATTCAGCACTTTATTTTTCTATTCCTTGTGCCTATTTATTTGATCAATATTCTAATGCTTTTCCCTCCTGCTCAGCTATTTAGATGAGACCTAGTTAAAAAAAAAAAAAAAAAACCAAACAAAAAAACCCCCAACACAACCAAAACAAAACAAAAAAGTTTATTAAACATTTTGAAATTATACCCCAGGCAGACAGAGGCAAAACAAGTTTTTGATTACATAACTTTTTCACAGCCAGGTGATTTATATTATTGTGGTTTTCAATTCCAGAATTGCTTTATTTATTTATAAATTTCCACATATTTGAGCATGTAAAAATGCCAAACAATACCATAAAAACTCAACTATAAGCTATAAAAAGGCATGAAGTAAAGAAAAGGAGTGAAGCAAAGCAAGAGAAAAAATCAGCACTGAATTGCATCCAGATTTCACCAGCTAGACTGCTATTTATGATACTTCCTCTACAGTATGGTACCAGTCAATCTGAGTTACGGTATCAGAATCTGAACTTTAATAGATAACATTACTACACGTTCCCCATAAAATGCATCCAGGAGCTGCCACTTCAGAAATACCGGGTACCTGTAGCTCCCACAGAGTTTGGTGGGTTATACCAGACACCCAGAGCTTCAAAACTCCACCCCAGTTCTCGATACTTCTCCTCCATCCCCACCAGCAGTAAAAGATTAGCAGGGAAAAAATATCCTAGGCAGTCATAGAGAAGTATCCATCTCCTTCTTTTCCCCTGCAACAGCAAATGGGCAATTTCTGTTTTTTCAGGCAGGTAAATTGTTGCAATGTCATATAGGGCCTGGTTTCTGTTCTTCCAGCATATATCTGTCATTCTCAAGTTGCCCGGATGCAGCGAATCTCCCAGTCTGAAGAAGACAACTGGGAATGCCAACACCAAATTCCTTCTTCTTCTTCTTCAATAAACCTAATTCTAAATCTGTGAAAGACACACACACACACAAAAACAAAAAAACCCAACCAACAAACAAACAAAAAAACTAGAAAAGAGCTGGGCACTTACAAAATAATGGTCATTCTTCTTGCCAAAATCTTACATTGCTACCAAAACCACAGAATAACATGCCCTTACCCAGAGTATGGGATGGCAGAAGTGCACACAGCAGTGTACAGTAAATTAGCCATTGGCTTTATTATTCTACGAAAGAAAGCTCACAAAATACCTGTATGGTCTCTACACTGAGTTTCTCTTCTGTTCTTACAGAAGAAATGAGCACAAGAGGATACAGAAACTGCCTGGAACATGGCACTGGGTCCTGCTTGCAGAAATACAACTCAAAGCTAACTTTACTGAACAAAAATGAAAAACACTTGCACAAACAACATTGAAATCAAGCCAAGGAAATTTAATAGGAAGGATCTTTGGCCATTTACTTTAGGCAACTATTAATCCTCAGCTGTGGCCTTCTTACAGTCCATTTCTTCTGTACAATCTCTTCACCACCTGTCTGAGAGATACTTCACTACACATGTCCTGTTATCCCCCTCAAACTCATAACCTGAGTTACTTTATTCATCTCCTGCTCATACTCACATTTTTCATCTCTAATACAGAGGAGGCTGTTGCAAGGACATCTGCAGAAGAAGGGAGATGGTATGGAAACAGAGGTTGAGGGGAAAGAGAAGGTCAAAATGAAAGTGGAAAGGCACGGGAGATCTTTATAAGATTTAACATAATGAGTCTGGACAGAAGGATCACTAAGAAAACATAAAGCATTTCAGCAGATTGTGCTTTTGGTATAGTAGGAGCCTCTTCTCTCTCCCTGGAGCTGCGCTGGCTGGCAACACCATGCCCCATGTGCTGGTGCCATGCCCTAGGCTGTGCAACAAAAGCTGCTGCCTTGGAGGTGCCCATGCATATTTCCACAACACAGTGGGACGGTTCCTTGGCACCAAGGGTTTGGGAGAGCACATGTCTTCTGTTTGTCCAAACCTCCCACAGTTTCAGGTGGCTCCAGAAAGCCTCTTCATTGCTTTGCCAGACTGGTTCTGCTGTGTCTGAACCATGGCTGGCTCCTACCTCGGGGACGGGTGAAATGACTCCTAGAGCTTGCAGGATTTTTTGGGGATGTTTCAAAACAAAAAACACCACATATGTGTCAAATATATATATTATTATTAGCCAATCTTCCTGTTTATTGCAGCAGACACTTTCAATTTATGGAAACATATGGCAGTGAGATTAACTCCTACAGAACTAGAAATTGGCCGATGTCCATATTCCAGGTTTGAAAAACCAAAAACCGAATCAGAATTGCTCTGGACCACAGCTATATTTTATTCAAACTAACAAATTCTAGCAATAAGACAATTTGAGATAAAGGGTTACAGCTTTAATCAGCTGAAGAAAGAAATGATGACTGATTCAGTAGTACAACCTGCATGGCAGCAGAGACAAACCAGCACAACCTGGTTTTGAAAATCCCAAACATGGCTTTACACTGAAGGACAGGAACTCTTCAGAGCTGTTTCTTCTTTTTTTTTTTTTCTTTCCACATAATTTCAAAAAAATGTTTAAAAAAACTTTTTGCTTTTATTCTATACAATGACTCACATTAAGCCCTACTACACGCAGGAAGCTCTCGAGGCTTAAATGAGGCCTTAGATAAAATTGTCGTGGCAGAGATGAAATGTTTATGGTCAAGCCGAAGAAGAGCTGTGGCAGACCATGGAAGAGACGAGTTCTTTGTCAAAATACCTCAGACCTCTGAGCCCTCCACTGCCTTTCCATGGGGGATAGCGGTCCATGCGCCTTTACAAAACATGGCTTCAGTGGTGGGAGCGCAGTGCAAGACAGGGTGGCGCAAAGGTTCCTTAATTTTCCCTGAATATATCCACGCATGGTAACAGCATCCATTATCAATCCATGTAACAGGTGCTCCTATACCTCAACATATTGTTTAAAACCTGCTTTGTTGAAATTAGTCTTTTGTCAGCTTTACTATGTTGTTAGGAATATTTCCATATTTCAGAGTTTAATGATTACATTTCATTTCTGCTATCTTCTACTGTGTACAAACTCAGTAGGGCTCTTGGGAAAGATGGTATAAAGAGAAAACTTATGAATTAGGTTGTTTATCATATGCTTTTTTATAAATTCAGTAGTTTAAAAGCAACATCAAAATAAGAACGCCATAAACATTGGGGTGGGACAGAAGGGAAAGGAAAAAAGCAAACATTGATTATATGCAGTAGTATTTTAAAGTTATTTCCTTTTATATCACCAGATTGTCTCTTTATTTCAAATTCCCCAATTATCACCAGATTTTGGAAGTTTCTTGGCAGAGCAAGACCTTTAGTTATCTGCAAGATTTCCTGAATTCCATTTGACTACAATACTAATATGTTTAATTTCTGTGTCTAACTATATCGTAGTAAGGAAGGTTAAAAAAAATCAACATAGCCACACACAATCTTCTTCAAACTGAATTTTAAATTCTTTTCTTGTTGATAGTAGTGGTGCTGTCACTGAGCAACCCTAATGCAAATTAAAAAATTAATGGATCGGGCATGAGAATAATTATTGCAGAAAAGGCCTGGACTGTTGCTATTCCAAGCAGACGACGCAGGATTGATGCAGAAATGGCCCAAGTGGGCCCTACTAGCTCAGTCAATAAGGGTCCACTCAAATTCCATCTGTGAACATTTGGTCAGCCCTTTTATGGCAATGAGGCTTTTCCTCCAAGTTCATATTAATTTTTGTGCACATCTGCACACTCACCTAATCCCTACCCACATGCCACTTCAACTACAATTAAAAGAACAAGTTAAATCTTGGGCAAGTTTCAATCACAGTTAAGTCTGTAGGATTATTTAAAAAAAAAAAAAATCTATGAAAAACTTACTTCTTTCCCCCCCACCCCCCCCCTAATTTCAAGAAGAAACTAGTTAAACTGGTGGGTCTCCAGCCATTGGCCTCATGGTTTTGATTTTGCCTTGGATGCAGAACAACAGGCACAAGCATCACTTGACTTTTGGAGCTCTCTGAGTTCAAGATGGCAGCAATCGACTGTGTGTGAGGGTGGCATAGTATTTCATTGCACAAATATGGAGTTTACTCTTAGATCAACAAGTAAATTACCGTTTTCAAGCTCTTATTGTGATCCCTGAACGCATACAATCAGTATCATTATTTTAAGCAAACAATTGCAAGGGCTTTAAATAAAAAACGCAGTACACAGAGCATTTACATTTTAAGCATAGCATATTAATAAGAAGGAAGAAGAGAAAGATGACAACTAGAAATGTCAGCTGGTTTAATCATACTTAATATGAAAAGACTGCTATAACTTTAAGAATGCAGCTTAGCTGACTTTGGAGCTTAGGTTTTTATTTTTCTGCTTTATAGCATGCTTCAAAACTACTTGGACAAATACAAAACAAGAATTACAGTGCACCATAAGTTATTTTAATATCCTGTAGTGGTGTATACTTCCAATGAAATCCCAAGACTATTATTAAGGTTCTGTGTTTGTGTGAAAATGTCAAGTTGTTTCGAGTGACTACATACTCTAAATTATATATAACTGTTACTTTATAGCTAATAGGCACTAAAATTACTTTAAAACAGAAATGTAAAGTTATATTTTCATCCTTTTTGACAGATAATAAAGCTTATTTATGAGATACATTTTCTCAAGTATTAAAATATATAATGTTTACAAAAACATTAAAAATACCAATACTTGATATTTAAGCAAGAAACAGAGCCATCATGAAGATATGGATACATCTGGATATATCCAGCATGGAGTCAAATAGATGATAACACAATAATTTCACTTGTGAAAGTCATTTGTTAAAACAGTAAAAAATAAAAAAAGGTTGTGTCTCAAAATAAGATTTAGATGCTTTTCCTTTCCCCGCCTGTCATTAAACTGCAGGTACGAAATCCTTGTGTATGTCTTTTAGATAAAATGATGCCACATGATATACTCTCACCCTTTATTTTAAATTGCATCCACTAAGACACATTGCTTAATTGCGTTGTTGTTGTGTCCCTACCTGAGGAGGCAGAGGGAAAAAAAGTTACTCCTTTTTACAGGCGCAATGGAAAGGGACATTAGCACGAGAGTAATTTCTTCCCTTGTAAACTCCAGTTAAGATGGAGAATTTATGAAAGGGAAGATTACTGTTGGCGTGATGTACACTTAAGTGTGTACACCATCTCTAACCCACCAATTATTCAAGGTCTAAAATAAAAAGGCTTCACATGCAAATTATCGTTGTTTATTCCTCCCGAGCACTTAGTAAATAAAAACATATAAACGTCGGGATCTATCTTGTTATCTGCGAAGTGTGAGGGATATCGGTTGGCATTAGCCTTGATGCATCCCAGTTTGATGGCAACCTTCACAGAAGGTTGCAGCACGCTTGTTGCGGAGTGGCAGCGGGAGCTAATTGCTAACACTCTGCTGTGATTAGGATTACCTCTTCTGCTGAGGGGCTGTGGCTAAATTTATGCTTCGTAGTTCTGCCGCTCTGCTCTACAATATTATGCCAAAGCATGAACAAAAGAAAATTACCCTGAAGCAATGGAGTGCCACAACGCATTGTCGCTATTAATCTTTTAGTAATGGCAATGCTAATTTGACATGATGCATAGTAATTTATTAATAGAAATATTTGAAGTCCTAAACCTAAAATATTCTGTGGGAGAAAGGACAGCTCTGGAAGCGGGTAGGGGGATACAAAGCCTTTCACCTCCAAGGTGCTGCCACTGCTTCAGCCCCCATCACACCAGCAGAAAGGTGTGCCCCGATGCTAGGCAAGAGACTGAGACCCAAGTCTTTTGAGAGGAAAGCAGACTACTTGTTTTGTAATGGGAACCCAAATGCAACCCACAAGCTCTGTGGGGCCAAGACCCCCGTGCTGGGCATCTGCCCTGGCCAAGCTCCATGCTCCTGTGGTCAGGGAGAGGAAGGCCGATTAACACTGGGTACTTGGCAGAGGCAATTATCGCCCGGCACTGGTCGGCAGGGGATGCTCCTGCATCAACCAGCTTGTTGCTTTCTGGGAGAGGGGGGCAGCTGGGGCGCAGACCCCGGGGGCCCCTGGCCCCCCACACTGAGCCCGCTGCCCAGCCTTGGTCTCGGCAGGAGGGCACAGCAGGCTGCTCCCGGGCATCAGCGCTCCTACAAACTGTTTGGCCGTGTTTATAAAAGGGCTAATCCGTGTTCACATGGTACAGGCTTTGTTCCTTCTCCTGAGCCATCATTAACTATTAATCGAGGGTGGGTTTCTTCAAAGGTCTGCTCCATTTGTTGTTTGCTCTCAGAAAACAGGAGCCCATTTAGGATTCAGGAGAGCGCTAGGAAGGCAAAGATATTTGTAAACACCATAATGGTCATATTAATAGACTAAATGTATTTCAAATAAAAAACAATAAAGGGAAAAGGAAAGTGGGGGGGGGTTTGTATTGAACCTCGCCAGAATACTGCAGAAGAAATTCATGATTTGTTACAAAAGCAGCACTGGAAAACCTGGAGAAGCTTTAAATTCCACCTGTCTGATTAATGTCAAGGTTACGTTCGATCTACATTGGTAGCACACATGAATTTCATGTCCCAAGACCTTAGCAGTAGTCGATGCAACATGAGCCATTATTTATTGGTGATAATAGCCACTAGCCAAGGTAAAACCTAGTACAATACATTAATAGCATCGCGTTGTCTTGGGAAAATGAGGCCATTAATGCAGGTCACCTGCACTCTATAGTGCAGACTGGATTCAGGTGGAAGCCATCAAAAACTTCTTCCTAAACTGGAAACAAGCTGAGCTCAAACCTTGCTGTATCAATTAAGAGAAAATACTTGCAGGTCTTCTGTGCCTTCCCATTCCCAGCCCCCTCTCAGAGTAATTTCACCTTGACCATCCTTGCTTTCAGTTTTTGCAAGTTTGTTTTCACCTTTTCTACAAAATGGTAATCCTTGGTCTGGCTAATCTTGGAATGGGAGATGTTTTAGTACATTTTTCAGCAAGACCTTCTGGTAATGTGCTGCTTCCTTCTCTATGAACCACAGAATTGAAAATGATTACTCACAATTATTCCCTACTGTAAATAACACTGTTGAAATGCATTACTTCAGAATATTCATTGTGTGACTCCAAAACAAGGCCAGAATCTTGCCCAACAGATGCAAGGCAACTGCCAGAAATTTGTTTCTATTAAAAAAACACAGATCCCATCATCATTACAAACACAGCACCATCAACACCCCCAAAAAGGTTGCTCTGTGCATCAACATCACACATTGCACTGTGCGCTCCTGTGGCCAAAACCACTGGAAAATTCCCATTTACCTCCTGTCATATTCTTTGCATCCTCCCCAAAGGGTGGGGTAGGCTTCAGTTCTTTAAACAGGACATTGTCATCACCACCCTGTTGGGCGATTTATTTGTTTTTTAAGAAGTGTGAAGTGCCTGTGGATACTTTTTAACTTCAGGCACTGGAAGAATTCATTTATAACCTGATATCTTATTACTTGACTTTTCTAAACTCTCTTTTCCTTTTGTTGTTTCAATTTATCTTATATCACCACTCAAGCTAGACAATGATAAAAAATAAAGGTGTTTTCTTTTGTCATGTAGAAAATGTGATTCATTTGTTGTCTTTAACAGGCCGTCAGACCACCAGACATATGTTCAATGTTTGGCAGCAATAAAAAAAAACCAACCAACAAAAGCAGCTAAACAAGTATATATATTTGTAAGGATTATAAATCAGTGCAAGTTATTCTGGCACTACTTTATATAAGACATTAGTGGGAGTATATTTGAAATATTGTGTGCAATTCTGGTCACTATATTACAGACAGGACATTGTGGAGATTGAAAAGGTGCAGTGGAGGGCAACCAAAATGATTCAGGATTTGGGAGATATGAATGATGAAGACAAATTAGCTGGATTCAGGCTGTGTTATTTAAGGACTCGGTTCTGCAGGATGCTGGGGGGGTCCTGCCTAGGAACCCCTCCGAGGGTGCCCAGCACCCTGATCTTCACCTGCTCCGACAGCACAGAGGCAACCCCCCAGGACAGCGGGTTAAGGGGAGCTTCTCGCACGGCTACCGCTCAACGAGAAATAAGTGGACTCTCAGCTACAAGTTGCGGGAGTAGTAAATAATTCAGAAGCATGAAAAAACTGACAGGGAGGAAATTATCCATCCATTCATGTACTGAATTTAAGATTAGAGGAGCTAAAAAACGCTGCACATAAAGTAGTGCTAAAAGCAAAATATTGCCTTTCAGTAAGGAAAGCATATTTTTTCTAACTTTTTTTCTTAAGATGGGGAAAATGAAAGGCTTCTTTTTGCACCTGCAAAAAATGACTTCTGTTGCGTGGGAGGGGGGGGCGGGGGGGAAGTTATGCCATGTGCAAGAGTGGAGGGGGATGTGAAGGTGAAAGGGTAAATTCTGAACATTGCAAGACATGCTGCTGACCTGGCGGTTACTGGTATGGCTGCACCACAGGAACACCATGTCGAGGTGCATGGACAAGCCAGCAAAGAAAACTTCTCCTGGAGAGGAAGAGAGAGAGTTAGAACCAATCCCTTCTTCTCAAAAAAGTCAGTAATTCCCTGCATTAGATGCACTCCATATATCTTTTCCCCTCATTTTGTTCTGGAGCTCAGATAGATGTCTGAGCAGCAAGGAGAACAAAGTTCAACTAAAATAGAGGAGGAAGAGAAGATGTTAACACAAAAAAGTCTGTAGGTTTTGCTGTGTACAAGAGTAAAAGTTCCCACACTTCATCCAAAGTAAAGTATATTCACACTATCCGCTCGGGCATAAGGGTCTGAGGAAGTAACAGTTTTAGGGGAGGTGGCAGGTGGATGGAGTTCTTCTAAAGTACCTTTTTATTTTGCCCAAAAAATTAAGGCACGGAAAATATGCATAAGTGTTTGTTCTGCCATGAGGTCTCAGTCTGCAAAATCACTCAAGGCTCTCCTTAATTAAGCACATTTATATGCTACAGATTGCTGTTTCCAACACCTGACATACTACAAAGTATTTCCATCTACCCTACACGGGGCAATCTCAGCATCTTACTTGTGGAGTCAGATATTGCTAAGGCTAAATCAGTCCTGTGACTGATGTTCAGCAGAGGCTTAAGACATTTAAATATAATATCTGACTTCTGAGGGGATAAGTATTCCACGTCTTGCTACTGTGCGCTATTCAAAATGCAGAAAACAGGCATCCGCGTGCTGGGAAACAGGAGGCAGGAGCCTGAGAAAAAGAAAATTACTTCAAGGAGACAGGAGTGTGACCTCGGCGTTGGCCAGTTCAGGTAATTTTCACCCTCCTGCAGAACTGCACCATGTCAGAGGCCAAATTACAACCCATCTGGTCAGTGAGACTTGAAGCTCAGGAGATTTTGTGAAGAACAGAAAGCTACAAGAGCTTTATATATCTGTCAAGGGCTAAATTACGTTATGGATGAGAATGGACTTCAGTTTGGGACAGTTCAGAGATCTTTAAGTGAAATTTTCCTACCTAGGCAACACCTGCTCAGCTCCAATTCTTTGGAGAAAACTAGAGCTACAGTTCTGAAGGCAAACAAAGCCCGTTTTTGAATACCACATTATTTCCTTTTTTTTTTTCATGTAAGACAAGAAAAATCCGTCATCCCAGCCATGCTCACTTAAGAATTTGAATGTAAGACATCATTTATTTTCCTTAAGGGGAATTTTTCAGGAAGATGCATAAGGAATATTCATACCAAGAGTAACAGGATCTAATGTCTTAATGCATAGCCAGAAAGCAGCCCAGAAATTCCTGAAGTATTTACTAGACCCCAGGGATGGGTGATCCTACTAGGATAAGATGTTTCCTTCTCAAAACCTGAACCATTCTTAGCAAGAAGCTCCATGGGATTCTTTTACTCCAAGATCTTTCGTCTTACAGCTCATATTCCTCTATACCAGTAAGAAACACAAGGAAATAGTTCATGATTAGCAAATGACTGCTCAAGGGACATTCTAGCCTAGCTGGAAACCCATTTATGAGAAACATGGCACAAAACACAGGAGCCTGGTCCATCAGAGCCCCAGGAAAGGATCCAGCCATAGGGTTGACCCCTACGTGTTCGCTCCTCCCCAGATTCCTACTCTTGTTCAGGAGAAACCTTGACCCAGACAGAGCTTAAAAACTGCAGGACTTTTGCAGAAGGGATCAAAACCGTTGCAAGAGAAATTTGTCTATTCAGCTATCTCCAAAACCCCTCATTGTACCACAACTACATACAATGCAAGTATGCTAGGATCTCATTCCTGGAATGTTAGAAAAGTGTAAAATGGGCTATAGGCATCTGACCTGCAATGTTGCTGCAGCCTCCACCTGTGCAGCCAAGCACCACATCGACCAGACCAGCCTTTGCCAGTCATACAACTTCCACTACAAAGCTCTTTTGACTTCAGTTTCCACCTTCCAGGTTTATAGGCAGAATTACCATGTATGCCATGGGTGAGACCCTTGAATAGTTTAAACTAACCTAGCACAATGTAAAAGTAAATCAGTAATCTCATGTGATATTTAAAAGCTAAACTATATTTAGGTAATGTTATTTAACTCATGTAATATGCCAAATATATTTGAAGAGTATATTTATACTGTAACTCCATTGATTTCCACAACAGGGATGAATTAGGCTTGCCTCTCTTAAGCAAATAAAATAAACATTGTACTCAATCTTTAACTTTCAAGCTAAGTATGTTCCAGCTCAAACATTCCTGTTGCCTGAGCAGCCTAATAGATTTATTCTCTGATGTCATTTTTCTCATGTCATTTTGGAATTTGATTGCAGCATATTTAAAATGTTGGTTGCAATCATAACAAAGTGTAGCATTTAAAATGCATTCAAGACACACATTGTCCTTGCAGAGAATGGTTATTTGTCTCTGTCCTCTGAGGAAGAACATGGTATGATGAGCAAAACCTGGCGTAATAAAGAAGAATGATGTGTAAAACCCCACAGAAAGAATGGCTCTTTATTTCTTAAATTAAATGTGTTGCGTTGTGTTAAATATCTTATTTGATACAGTTTGAACAAAACTTTTAGACAAATAAAGGCATGCTTGCTATTCCATCCAACAAACTGTACAAATATAGAAAAACCTTCATGTATGAATAATTGATAAAGGATTAAAACTGTTAAAAGCATATATTTTCCATGCACCAAGGGTACTTGCCTAATAGGTTTCCACTGTGATAAACAAAGTACATCTCCTGCTTCATAATTTCAAGATAGTTTTTCAAATATTAAGCTAAGATGTTATATTGTTTGCAATTATTTGCAATAGGGCAATCATCATGATAGCATCCAGGTTCATTTTGCTAGGAGTAAAAATGGAGAGAAAAATAAGCCATGGCTTCGGGAAGGGTGACAAAGTCAGAAAGGGAAACCACCCATTGAGGGGCAGACACAGAGGGAGCATTGCGGCACTGCAAATAAGCCATCACAGCTGCTCAGTCACGTCTACTTGAATGTAGTTCTTTGATAAAGCAACAAAGTGGCACATTTTGTCCTAAAGCATTCATATGACTCTACCATGTTGGTAGAATTTAATAAGCAAGAAAATAAGTTTGTGAAGAAAATCTATGATTAAGCCAAGGTGGTTAGCAATTATAGTGCAGCAATTATTGACACATTAAAACCAGAGAAAATGAAAACATTTTAGCAATCTCAGGTCAACACTGTTAAGAGAGATTCTGCTTCCCTTAATCACATAAGTACTAACCTGACTGCATTCATGGGATTTAGCCGCTACAATTGTTTTCCACCTTATTTTAAATCAGCTAAAACCAGGATCTAGTTCTTTATATTTCAGGGATATCAGCACTGATCATCTCCTATCGTGGTGCCCACTGGCTCCCCAGTGCCACCAGCAGCAGTTCTGCAGAGGGTATTGCTGTTCCCAGCCCTTGTGTGAGCACAGAACTTCTCTCTGAAGCTGGATGGTAATTCCCATGAGACAGCTGGCTGCTCTTCCAAGGCAGAACACGCCTTATCATACCTCCACTGCCGTACTGGAATCTGACATAGGAAATACTCCGCTGGCCCCACAGTCCACTGGACTTTATTCCCCTGTATACAACATTACTGTCTTTGTAACACAGCATGTTTTTATTCACTCGCTACCAAAACAAAAGTGGTTGCACTGATCTCACAAGGCAAAAATAGTTATTTTCCCATAACCATATTTGGACACTAGCAGAAAATCCTAGAGTGCTTGCTATTATTAGCAAGATATTTCTCTGAATTTTGCATTGACAGCTAACAGTAAAGAAGGGTCAGAACGCTGATGTTATCCTATTTAGTGGGTCCCAGCAGTAAGTGTGAATTCAGGTGATTTGGTGATGAGAGGAGAACCGAGGGTCACAACTGGACAATGATTTCACAGCCCTTCAGCTGCCACACTGCTTAAACAACTCATGGGCTCACCATCACTGCAGAGCGTGCCTATGATACTGCTTTATCTACGATCACCTTACTACTCAAATAAGCACTAAGTACCCAGAGACAGCAAAGATGATAACAGCAGGTTTGTTTCAAGAGACTGTAGACACCAAAATTTTTTCCCAGACTGCCATCAGCCCTGCAAGAGAAGAATTCAGATGAACTGGAAATGTGCGCTGCAATCTGAAAAGCAAAAAGATAACAAAAATATGCAGTGCTTATTCTTATAGCTTACACTTTTAAGGTAAACTTTGCCTTGATTTGAAATGCATAAAGAAAATAAATCGTGAGCCAATATTTTAATTGCTTGTGTCTATAAAAATGGGTTAATGAAAATTGTCATGGACTTTTGGACTAGTGAACCCCTGAAGAACCGGCAGCAAGGTGTATCCTGGAGCTGGGAGGAGCAGGGCTCTGGCAGACAGCTAGGAAGAGCACAGGGGCACTGGAATAAGAAAGCCCTGCCCTTGGCCCCTTAAGACTGCGAAGTGGGAAGCAACAGCAAGTGCACCCCAACCAATTTTAAATGCAATGACAAAGAACACATGTGAAAGCATGTGGAAAGCCCAATGCAAAAGGACAGATTGCAGGATATGGGCAATTCTGCAAAGCATGAGGAGTTGGCTTGCTGCTTCGCCAAGTCATTCCTCCTTACCCACAGCCAGGCAGGTCCCGCCACCTAAGCCAGGATACACACAGGAGCTCCTACACCCCTTGTCTGCTGGAAACACCTCCAGATTTTTGGTGTAGATTAAGCGTGCAGTGTCCCTTTAAAAATCCCAACTTGTCTTTCTTCCAAAAAAAAAAGAAAAAAAAAAGTAACACAGGAGCCTTCAACTATGGAACTGTTTGTTGTGCACAAGTCATCCAATACTCCTAAAAGGCAGCTAATTTTTTTAGCATCCTTTGCTTTCAAAGCAACCAACTAAATGCAGAAAAGTGGGCCCTCCCCAAGGGACTGCCTCCTCCCTGTGATGCAGATCGCCTGCAGCTAACATGCAAGTAGGACAGAAACAGAACTTGAAAATACTCAACCCTACAGACGACTCCATGAAAGACAAAGAAAAATGGTTATTTGGCATGCAAAAACTGGCTCCTCATAACTGCCTGCTACAGCACAGTGTCTGGGAGGGCTCCCCTGCAACTATTCGTTAGTGGCAACAGCAAATAATTTGTAAATAGAACTATAAAGATATCTGCAATGGTATTAATATGTATGTATCAAAACTGAATGACCTTAAGCACTGTATATTTCAAATGCCACAGAAAAGTGAGGCACTTAACACGTTACAGCATGGCATTTTCTATTGGGCTTTCTGTTAACTGCTCACGCAAGTATAGGGGAAGCAGAGTTTTTTGTCTGTCCACAACACAACAGCTCGTTTCCTCCTCAACGGTAAATTACATAATCACTTGCTATCAGAAGTGCTTTTAAAAAGACAGGAAAAAGAGAAAAGGCAGAAAAAGAAAGAAAATAAAAAGCCCTGCTACAAAATATATGCAGAATTTGTTTTCCAATGAAGGTCTAATAGGGCTACCTCTTAAGTCTGGATATGTAAAAAATTGCCCTTTTCACAGCTGATAAAATACAAATTAATCCTTAGAGGATTTAATATGTGCCTATTTATTACTTTCAAGTATGAAAGTACTGCTGCAATTAATATAGCCTACACTACTGTATGTGCTGGTCTGTAGCATTGTCTTTGAAACAAGAAATATATGCAAAGCTTTTATATACAGAAATGTAGAGAAACACACACACACACACACAAGATGAATATATTTCTCCTTAAAATCTGCAAGAGTAGGTGTGATGCTGTGCCTTTTCAAAGGCTGAGCATCCAGCATGTCTCTCCTGTTCCACTGCTGCTGCCGGCATCAAAGTCAACTCCAAAGGTTTAAATTAAGGTGTCTTATGGGTATGAGATAATGTTATTTGTTTGCAACTGTAACTTAGTGTTATTCCAAGAAATGCAAACATTTGAAAAATTAAAGAAACCTTTTCCTCTCTTCACAGACAAATGTTTATTTAACCTCCTCCCCCCCCCCCCCCCCCGTTTCATTTATTTGCTTGTTTCCAAAATTAACTCTTGGAATGCCAGTTCCAAATTCCTATGCCAGTTCCAAATTCCTAGTCAAACAAGTGTGCCTGTCTTCAGTCAGCACAAAGAGTTGTCATTTTAGAAATTTCTGATTCTATTTGCAGAAAAAATATTCTTTACTTGCCTGCTTCTATGCACATATATTTACTTTTTCCATCTGTTTAGCATATATTGGCCCGGTGACATGTTTCTAGTACTTTGCACACCTTAAACATCTGCTGACTTTAAAGTTAAAGTGGTTCATATCCTAATACTTTTTGAAAACAATATTCAAAAATTGTTATTGCTCATGCAGATGTGTATGCGGGTACGTGTGCCTCTCATATATATAAATATATCTCTGTGTGTGTGTGTGTGTGTACATATATGCATTTAAATAATAATAATAACCTTCAGGTTACTCATTTATCTGTCATGGCTTCAAAAATTTTTTGGTGGAAACGGAGAAATGAAAATGATTCCATTTTTATCCTTCAGTAATGAATCCCCCAAATTACCATAAGCCTTGTTCTTTAAGTTCAGGGTAATGAGTCAGATTTTATTCATATTTTTTGAAGGGTCGAATATCTGTTTGATAGTCTCCCTTTCTTTATTCATCGCCAAAGTCTATATAATTTCCTGCGTAGTCGGCTGTTCATTTACAATCTCTCCAGTAGTATTTATTTAGGGTAAAAGACCACCTCGGCGGGAGTGGAGGAGAGCAGCACTTCTGCATCACGCTGCCTCTTCCGTCCCATCTCAGCCCATGGAGCTCTTTTGACAGACAGCATGAAAAAAAATCTGCATAAGGAAAAGTAACTGACAGCTGGGGTCAGACTCTCTCTGTTTAATGACACTGCCAGTTACACATTTTGAATTGTTTAAATATGAGTCTACAGCTTCAACGATCATCATCTCACTGGTTCCACTTTTCATACCCAACAGCCAGGAAAGTGACACGTAATTACACACTTACTGATGGTATCGCCGGGGCCGATAATTAAAACTGCCACGGGAGGATTGCTATTGCTAGTCTACAGCTGGGATGTTGTCAAGAGGTAGAAACTCCAGCAGCTTTTAACGCTATCTTCTTACAGGTGGACCACGGACGCCGGCGGTGAAGTAATAGAAAGGCCTCAGCACATCATTCACAATGTCTCGCACAAATGAAGAAAATCTATTAACAATCCAATAAGTGAAATACAAACACACTGACCCAAGGGTTAAACTGTCTGGGTGGACGCACTGCTCGCCGCTGCTCTACATTGTTCTTTTTTTCCCCTTTTGGACATGTTCACAGGAAAAAAACAAACAAACAAAAAAAAAAACAACCCAACAAAAAGCAACCCATGTTAGGAATATTTTGCCACTTTTGGTAGCACAAAGGGATGCCGGGAGGGCAGCACCGGCAGCGCTGCACAGAAACAAGCCCTGTTTACTTCCAATGAGCTCATCGCTTATCGGTGACTAACTAAAACTCACCGACAAGGAGCAAATGTGCTGCCAAAGACAAACATTTGAGGAAACATGGAAAAATTTCATTTTGCACTGTAGATTGTGTTAAATAACTAGCACTTGGAGCATTGCACCAGAGATTTGCATCCTGCCTTGGCAAAGACAGGGCTGACAGTGCCAAACCAGCAACATAAAGCTGGAGTAATCGGTGCAGCCTAGGTAATGGAACACCCGTTGGACAGCCCAGATGTGAGCCAGGCTTGATATTGGTTTGATGCTTGACTACTGGTAAACTCCCCTGGTTTTCCTCTTTTTCTCCTCTGATGAAATAGAGATTAAAATATGACCAAATTACAGGGGAATTGATATCTGCATAGTACTTGGTACATGCTTTATTTCAGATTTTCACAATGCACTTATCAAGCTTTTCTGAAGAATTCTGTAGGATAAAGCCAGCTAAATACCTGACCTTGCAGTGTGAAATGCGATTACCAGCACCAAAGTCCGCCAGCAGTTTTCTCATGTCAGTCCCCTCACACGCAGCCACGGGCAGCTGGGATTCACCGTGGCCTTGGCTCTGAGCCGCACCGGCTTGACATAAGGTGTGGTTTGGCACAAGAGCAGCTCCACATTTGCAGGTTTGATCCCCAGTCACTGAACTCATCTCAAGGGCTTCAGCTGGGCTGTGGCCAAGGCAGTCACAGCTCCAAGCTTCCCACTAACACCCTCCCTGCCGTTGGAGATGATGTATACTATCACATGCCATCACAGGCAGCTCCTTCATGCCCTCAACGCCACAAGAACTCTCCTGGCACACTGCATCCTTCATCCTGCTCATGGCCAGTCTCTCCTTTCCGACTGCCTGCGTGAAACATCCCTGGCAAACATCAGAAGCAATAACAAGGACATGTATCCCCAGGCAGCCTTAGCATGCCTCTCATAGCTTGGCCTTCGAGAATTTATAGATGCACAGAAAGCCTGGAAGACTGAGGCAGTGAGTCAATAGGGTGAATACTCAAATGCCAGAGGAGTCAGGCTGGTAAGAAGCTCCTTTTCCTGAGTCCAAAATACGTAACTTTAAACTGTTACTTTGCCTTAAAACATAAAATCAGCGTGAGCATCACAACCAGCCAACCACCCATCCAGCCAACCACCCACCCAACCAACCAGCCAGCCAAACATTGCCCTTGCATTTAAGCAACCTCTTTGGCATATTAGGTCAATCGATTAAATCTGGTCTGTCTGTATCATGCAGGCTTTGACAGGAGAGAACTTGTTCCAATTCCTTCTTCTTTCCATGTCTGTAACCCCGTAGTACATGTGGCATAACAAAAAAAAGGGGGGCAGATGACTTCTGCATGGCTGCTAAATTACCCCTAGCATTTTTTCTGACACCATACAAAATTTAAGGACTTATGGCACACATCTTTCACAAAAGTCTAAGTGTATAGTTGGACAAAGCAGGTATTTTGGTAGCAGCTGCTGAGACAAGGGGGCGGTGGATGCCCACCAGGAAGTTCTCCTGAAGGTCCTTTCCTCCTCAATCAGACATGCCAGTCACATTGCCTACATTTCACTGATGTATGTTGACTCTTGCATTTTCAAGACTTTTCCACTGTCTGCATCCATATATAAAGTCTAAGCGTCTTTTACTATTGAATTATCTAATTCTTAAATAAGGTATACAAGACTTTGGAAATTAAGATCTTAAAATGTATTTGATTTCCCTGAGATGATTTTTTTTTTTTTTTTAGGCATCAGCTTTCTCTATTTAATTTTGGGAACTTAACGAAATACTTCTCCTAAAATCTTTGCTGGGAATTTCTGAGTTTCAGACCACTTTGGGTATTTTAGAAAATTAGATTAATAAAGAACCTTGAGTAATTTGAGTGCTATAAAACATTTTAAACTAGAAATTATGACAAAATTAAGCATAGAGTTCTCTGTGATTTGAGTATTTGCCAGTGAACTAGCCACAGAAGTCAAGCTGTTGTTAAGTAACATTAATGCTAAGCACTGCAAAGTACTGAAATTCAACACATGTATTTTGGTAGACATTTTCCCTCTGGTTCTGAGTTTCATATACTTCTTTAAGGACCAGTAAACTACCTTTATAAAGCACTAAAATCTAAAGGAATAAATATTACCTTATTTCATTGAAGGTAATTCATCTAAGGTAAACCAAAATATAACTATAATTAATATTTATCAAAGATTTTTCAACTACATGAATGAGGCAATAACCTAAAACAACCAGCCAAGCGATGGTCAGATCATGTGTGTTGCAATATGCTGATATATTTACTCACAACATTTCTTTTTTCTTAGAAATTTAGCATCTGAAATTCTATCCTGTCGAGGTGAGTGGATGATTTACCATCAATTTAAACAGCAGCATCATCTCAATCTGCAACGCCTTTGCTAACTTAAGTGGCAGTTTCCTGATACAAAAGACCTCTTCTCAGTTTTTTTGTTTTAAATTCACTCAATTGATTAAAACCATTCTGTCTGAATCTTCGATAACCAGCCCATGCGGGCTACAGATAAATGTTATTCTGCAGAATAAATGAGTCAGGTTTTCCACTCTACAAGGACAGTCAAATGCCTGGATGCTTTCACACACGTAGGCAGCATGTAAACGCATGCAATGTTGGAACAGACTAAGTGAATGTGGATCCTGGATAAACCCAGGTATCACTAAAACTTGCATAGCCCCACCAAGTGCTTTAGCATCTTCACCTGGTCCATATAAAAATATCAAACCTTGGTTTCACTAAAAGTCAGAGAAAAAACACAAAAAAAAAGGATTTGGTCTACATAAATGTCAGAGTGCTTGCACTGCACATGGAAAAATGCTCATCTGGAAAAAAAAAAAAAACCAAACCAAACCAAACCAAACCAAAAAACATTAGCTGCTGCTATCTTTCCTGGACAGAAAAGTCAGAGAATCAAGAGATGGTTGCTCTGGCTGGCACCATAAGGACTCTTTGCAAGAGGTAAAATTGAACACTGTCTCCTCTCTTCATCACTGCATCTTCACAGTGCCATATCTAAAAAATGACATTGAGAAAACAGTTCAGATTGAGCCTTTCCAGTCTCAAATACACCTAATTCACACTTGAATGAAGAATGACAGTGGCGAGCCATTTCATGTAAGGCAGTGCAGGGTGGTACCCTGTGGGTACAAGTGACTCTGGAGAACTGGCGCAGTGCAGATGTGCCCATGGACAGGCAAAGCCTCTCTCCGAGCTGCGGAGCAGCATCGCTGCATGTGCAGCTGCAATAGACACTGGAAAGAGCCTAAATCACTGCAGTCAGAGAAGAGAGAGGGGATGCAGGCAAGGGAAGGGAGGAGGAAGAGAACTGTTGATCAGTTCCAGATAGAGTTTATGATAATTAATAATAAACTCTGCAGGGTTCAACAAGCTTGAAATATGCTATCTATATTTTTAATTGGGAGTTTTAAGATACTGTTAGCAACAGTATTTCAAACTAATATTTTACAGTAGTCTTGACCAGTGAAATTTGAAAATTGATGAAAATACAATTGTTGGAAACACATTAGAGACAGAGGAAAAAAGAGTCAACTTGAAGGAATAAGAAAGACATAGAACCTGTGTGCCAGCGAGAGCATCTTGCTCCAGTCACAGATGAGAAACAAATTAAAGATCAGATTAATCTCTGAACCCAGACTAGGTCAGTAGAAGAACTGAGGACAGGCAGCTTCTAGCTCTCTGTTTTTTGGGGAATGTTACATCAGAGCAAAGACACCCAAGAATTGCCTCTGGCAGCTGCTCTGACCTCTCCAGATGTGGCAGGATGCTCTCAGCATCAGCACACACAGTGCTTCACATCACCATCCACAGAGCTCCTGGGGCACAAGACAGTGACTGACGTATTCCCAAATGGCATGAAAAAGGGGGGCTACTCTGTGTGTACATCCCCATGCACACATATAATGCAAAGGCCAGGACTTCACCAGGTGCAAATCAGTGCAGTGCCATTGCATACTGCTTCCTTGGAGCAGTGCCAATTTATAAGTCCTAATGATCTCTGCTTTAACATAATGCATGTTTTATTCTTAAGTCCTGAACTGCGCAAATTCAATAATCTTTTCCACAATTTCGGTGTGAAAAAGGCATACAGTACAGCAAAGCCAACTTTCCTCCAGTTGGGTTTATTTAGAAACTGAAAGTACCGGGGTGGCTAGTACAGGAGGAACAGAGCCAGGATCAGGATAGCGTAAGCAGTTGCCTGGTGAACTTCCACCCACGCCTCTGCCAATACATCTTCATCTCAACTGGCAGTGTCCAGTGCTCCACCCCAGCCCTGGAGCGTTTCTCAGCAGAATTGGCAGTCATGCCCACCTGCATAGCAGTTTTCGTGATAGACAGGCATAGACACTCAAATGAAGTTCCCAAATCCAATTTTCACTTGTGAATTGAGCCTCAGCTTGTACCCGGCTCTGCAGAGGTGAAAGGCTAACGCAGAGCCCCGGCATGCCATGGGGGCTGTGCCATAGCCTGCTAACGATGTTTTGCATGCCGCACAAGCCTGCGTCAGGAGCCGGCAGTGAGCTCGGGCTGCCTGGGGGAGAGATTCACAGCCAAGAGGAGACAGGATGCCAGCCTGACAGGCAGCTCAGCACTTTGCACTGGCAGATCCAGCAGCCGTTGAGCAATGCTAACAATTCTGCTTGCAGACCTGCACAGCCAACCCCAGTTTTCAGGGTACCCAGTAAGGTCACAAAAAATTTTGCACAAGCAGAACTCACACCAATGTTTTGCAGCTCCATGCAAGACCAGCCACTAGCAACTCACAATAATGCAGCCCCTCATGTACCTACCCAAGAATACTGATCTTGATGCAAGTTGAAGGCTGTTTAATGGGTGTCTCAAGGATTAATAAGCACCTGCACATTTATGAAGGTTTATTCCTGAACCCCTGCTAGTGAAAGCCGAGTGCTTAAAGCTCAGCATATTTTCTGCTTTCTTAATATAACAACTCTTCTCTGGCTTGTCCATGGAGCTCAGTGGATGAGCAATAATAAACACATGCTCAGTCTTCAGTCCATAAATATAGGCTTCTTTCCAATCCCTGGCTTAGAAGTGTACCTCAAAAAGAGCAGGTAATTTTGCTTTACTGTCGTCCGTATCATAGCCACAATGTGCCAAACATCACAGCAGTATGAGAGGATATTTTATTAGCTGATAAGCTGGACTAGTGTTCACTGAGGAAGAAGATTATCAAACAAATTACACTGAGAACCAATAATAGGGGAAAGGTTAATGATTTCTGTAAGCCACCAAATTCGCCCGCCCCTGTAGTTTACTAAGAAAATTAGGGTTTCTTCATGCTGAGCTTATGGGAACACTTTAGCCATATTTCAACCCTTCTTTCCTCGGAGATCTTTGACATCGCTGCTTTCTTGCTTGAGAATTTACATTAAGGACAATTATAAAACAAAAATATACCACCGTTCAGGAAAATATACAACTTCTTATCAGAGGGATGTGGATGTTCTTCTTGCCAGTCTACAGACATGGAGATTAAATTTCAGAGAGAGATTTATTTTGTGCTATTGTCCTGTTATTCACCAGAGGATTGTGCAATGCAAGTAATCTGATCAGAATAATGCATAGGGACATATTTCAGAAAACCAATAATTGTGGTAACGTTGAGCTCTGCAAGGTGCCAAAATAAAGTCCAAAATCGCTCTCACTCTTTTTCACAATTCCTTAATCATGGCATCATAATGTGCTGCTCTGTTGTCCATTAGAGCCTCAAGCTTGAAGTAATCAATGCTGGACATTTGGAGATTTATTGTAATTTTAGATCTACAGCAATTTTGCAGGCTGAAAAGCAAAATTATAGTTTATAGGTGTGCCATATCTTACATTTTACAGCTTTTACTTCTTTAAGCCAGCTTGGTGCAGGTTTTTGTTGTTGGTTGAGGGGTTTTTTTTTCTGTTAACCTGAGTGCTGCAGGCTTTTTTATGATGTTAGGAAGCAGTTAAGGCAAACAACAGAAAAAATTACTGAAACTGACTGTATTTAAATTCTGTTTACTTCCTTAACCTTTTGACTTACCTATACAAAAAGTAATCTTTCATAAACAAGTCCCAAACAAAATCATTGCCTATTTTACTTTCCTTAAACCCTTGTGGAATAAGCAGAAATTGTAACAAGATCCTTTTGACCGTTTTTTATTCTGCTCATATTTGCAATGATTTTATAAGTGATGCTTGGTTTGCCTCTCCACATTATCACAATCAGTGCATCCTGGGATTAAAAACCATTTAGGGCCCAACTCTTAAAGAAACTCCCCACACAGCAGTATAATGAACACTGTTCCTTTTTATTGTTGCTAGGTTTATTGGTATGCCAAAGACACTGCAAAGCTCAATTCTCACTCTAAAAACAAAGGAGTGACCCACTTCCCAGCATGGCTCTGGTACAGAGACGGCACAAAAGGCTTCAAGGAAGGTAGCCCCGAGTTCTCTACATGGCAAATGTGCCATTACAGTGGGGCTGGGTCAAAAGTTTCACTTGCCTCAAGACAAATGCTCATGAGTTTTCTTTCATTTTTAAGAATCTGTTAGCACCTATTATCCAAATATGAGCATTTGGATAATTAATTGTGTGGTCAGTATTATCAGAGGGGTAGAGGGGCAAGGCAATCAAGCAGCATCCGTAGGAACTCACCCGGTTGCTGGTGCCATCCCTCTGATTCTGCTCCAGCCAAGATGCTGCAGATGTTGCCAGACGCAGTGCTTCAGTTCACCACTGAGAAAACATCCTAGTTCAGGGCATTACAGAACTATGCCTTAAACTTTAAGCACACTGTAAGAACTGCTATAGGCTGTTCTGAATAATAAAGGATTCACCACGTGCTTACACAGAACAGACTTGGGCACATGCTTAGACATTTCTGTGAACTGGGGCTCACACAAGTAGGGCAGTTGGCATTTGATGCTCTGAAACTTGTTGTTCCAGACATGCCAAGGCTAGCTCATCACAAAACGTGGCAAAGATCAATAAAATATTTTAGCTAATATGTGTAAACATGCAGCCCCTTACTCTGAGTAGCACCTTTCAGCCAAGTGGAACTCAGATCCATACGAATGAGGATTCTTTACTGACCACTGAAACATTAGAATTCATGTGAAATATAGCAGTGCCAGCACATAAAATAAATATGTGACTCCTTGTTAGGAAACAGTGCAGAAAATATATTTGATTAATGTATTTTAGAAGGGTGAATTATGGCTTAGCCATGTTGAAATGTGACCAGACACTTTGAAACTGCCACTGGATCCTGTTAGAGAGCACAAATGGTCACGTTTTACATTTCATGAGAAAGGCAGGCACTCCAGCCAGCGAAGTTACTGAGAAAATAGTTTGCCCACTGAATAACACATGCCAGCTCCTGCAGCAACTCCTGTTTCTGTGGAAGACCCCACTTCTATAACCCACCTTGCAAAAGTGCCACTTAGTTTTCATGGAGGGAAGAGACCTCAGCTGAAGTAACAGACCTCCCAAGCCAACAGGAACAAGACTAGAAACTCTGTAATTGGATAACACACAAAGAAAAATTCCTAAATTCCTAGTAACTTCCTATGCAAGCACCAAAATGTACATGCTGTGTGTCACAAGACAAGAATATCAGACAGAGTAGATCCTGCTAAGAACAGATATTCACAAAACATATGCAAATGTGTCCAAAACCAAAGCCATGAGGTCTTTTGTATTCTCAGTGACCTGCAGGCTCTGATCTCACACTGTTGCAGGGAAGGGGAACACAGCCATTGATTTCAATGAGTGCAGGATCAAGACCATAATGCTTATAGCAGCCATACACATCAGTGTAAACCTATTTGTAACAGAACCTAAGGGCACATTTCATGTATGGTTGGGAGGAAAACCCACTCAAAATGGAGGGCAGGAGTGTTCATGTAGAATTTATACTACAAAAGAAAAAGGAAAAACTTTCCTTTATGCCTCTATGTGAATTCATCAATTTAACTTACACTTAAATGGAAAATCGCTATACAGAGACCATAAAAACGTATTATGTTATCAATTGAATGGTTTACACTGCTGGCAAGCTCAGGGAAAACATACCTTTTCACTATCACCAGCTTGAGTGAACCGCATTATGAAGGATCCCATATATATCTTTAACTTTTGTACATGGCAATTCTCTTCGCATGTGCTCTCCTTATCTTAAATCAAGTGAATGATGAGAAGAAGGATGAGCATGGGTAGAGAAAGGAGGAAGATGTAAAGAAAAAGAAAAGCTGAGAAGGAAAATAAAGAGAAAATAAAGTTAGGGATGAAGAAGAGACAGAAATGGAAAACAGAGCAAGAAAAGGGCAAGGTGTTTCTCAGGAGTCCAGGATAACAAATGCATCTCAATAAAGGCGAGTTGCTCTAAAAGGAAAACAATTCACACATCTTTCCTTCCCAGCGTATATTCTAGTTCCGCATGCCAGGAGGCAGAAGCACAAGAAGAGACCAGAAAACAGGGAAAAGAAGACATGGTGCTGGGTAGTACCTTGACTTAGCTAAATATTTTCTGCAAGACATACAGCGTTGATTAGTGCTAAGAGACAACACTTTAGGCCTATCTCATTCTGTGACAGTCACAGACAACAGATGATGGTGCTGGGGAGCTCTCCTCTGGCCCAGAGCCCAGCAAAGCTGTAATGACCGCATGAAGGGACATTCAGCAGTCCTCTTGTTCTGCTGCTTTCCCATACATTTGCAGTGAGGCAAACATGGAGCATGCTGTCACGCGGCATGGCCACGCATCCCTCGGAGGTCAATGCCCGCAAAGTCATCGGTGACACACCTACGGCTGTATCACCAAACTGCAGCTCTGACAGTCTAACAGCAGCTTTTCCACTGCCAGAACTGCAGATATATATGTATATAAAACATTTTATGTGTACACACATATATATGTAGGAAGTGGTTTCTGAAAACCGAAGGTTCTCAAACTCTTGTGGATAATTTTATTTTCTTTTTAAGTCAGTCTGCCAGAACACAAAGCATAGTGGTGGGGCACGCTGACGTGCAGCGTGGGATCAAGTCCTGCACATTGCCTCATCCTGATCCATTCCTCTGCCCCACCTTGGTCAGCGGGGCCCAGCAGGAACAGACACCGTTTGGACGTCACACTAACTCAGATTCCTGCCAAAGCCCCTCATAATGAGTGGAAGTGATGGTGATATGCAGTATCCCAACGCGGGCCTGTGCTTGGGCAGTGCGAAGGACTCTTGGCACGAAGGAGAGTTTCCCCAGCCCTGTCCTCTCCACCCACGAGTCAGCCAGGTCTGACCTCTCCAACGTGTCAGGTTTCAGGCCGCTCTAAAAAATTTTATAGCATGAAACTGCAAAGGGAGTAATGAAACTCTCACCCTTCACACTGCACTCCCAGGCGGGAGAGCAGGCGCAGAGTTGCTGAGAAGGGCAGGGGGCTGCTTAGGTGGTTTTCTCCAACTGACCATCCCCTGTGGCCCCCCCTCCCTCTCCCCTCCTCTCTCATTACTATGTAAAAAAAATCCCCTATTGCAAAGAACAAACATTCCTCCCAAACTAGGCACAGGAAAAAAATTAAACGTAGGAGATTTGGAAAGTATCGTTATTTTTGTTTTAAATCCTTTGTGGAAAGTTTGATTGTCTTAACTCATGAACAATCCAAAAATGATTTTACTTTTTATTTCTCTTCTCTCTTCCCTTCCCCCATAGAGTAGTTCAGTGATTATTGAACAACTCTATCACAGGGATTACTGATGTTAATCAGGACCACACAGTCACATTAGAGAGAAGTTTTTGTAGGAACTATCCTAAAGAATATAAATTAATGATGGAGGTTGTTCTGGACTGCTGACTGCAGTGTTGGTTACTTCGTGTTAAGAAAACAGCATTGTGCAAATCCCAGGAGCTCAGAGAATGATGACAGGAAAGATCAAAGGAGGGCTGGAAATCTGTTTATTAATGAAATATAAAGAGATTGGTAGACAACGATTATACCTTAGAAGGAAACCCATAAGAGAAGATGTGATGCGGTATAAAAAATACTGATCAGCGTAGATGAGCCAGATCAAGAGCTTCTGACTCAAAGCACACAATCAATTAAATGCTCACAAATTCAAAGCAGATGAAAAAGAGATTTTGTGTTGCCCAGCCTGAAACTCAGACAAATGAACATCACTAGGATTGACATCACAGCAATATTCAAGTACAGACATTTATGTATCACAAAGGAGCAGAATCACTAATTACAAACTCTGGAAGGGGCATTACACATCAATCTTCTGACTGTAAGCCCATCTCCAACACTGTAACGGGAATATGATTTAAAAAAGAAGATAATTCCCAAAATCCATTACTTCATATGTCAGTGGTGGCCACAGTAGGACACAGAGCACTAGTCTAGGTGAGCAAGGCAAGGCGCAGCAGCTCTCTGATGAAGTATCTCGTAGACACATTTACTGTGCGATCGCATCTCTGCATTTTATGAAACTCTTGCTGTCCAACAACGAGCTGAAATCACACTGACAAAAAACATTAATTGTGTTGGAAGCCTGTGCTTATAATTATGACCCACCTGATCTCATTGACCGCAAGAATCATTCTGGTGGTAAAACTAGGCAGTAGTGTTGGAAACCAGTGTGCATCGGGTTCTATTCAACTCCAGCCATCTGAAGAACAGCCACATAAAAATGTTGTTAAAATAAACTTTGGTAGACAGAGACCTGGTGTAAAGCAAGTGTAAACTCTGAGTGGATTTTTACTACAGACCCATAAACCTCTGAAAATAAAAGTTTGTAGTGGAAATCGAGAGAGACATCTATCATGGGAACACTGGGTGCTCCCATGGTTTGCAGGTACTGACACCCCCCCACCGCAAATCTCACCTTCTTTGCCAAAGCTTGTGCCTATAATTGACACTCCTGAAACTTCACTGCTGCCTCCTCTATCACAAAATTATTTCAATGCTGGCACCCTTCCAGTCCCAGGCCACAGCCGGCAAGGCAATTCTTTTCCTCCACTTCTTTTTTCACATCCCTCAGGAAAACCTCACGGAAAAGACACAGGATTTGTTGGCTGTAGTACATCAAGATCCCAAAATTGCTACTAATTGTAACATTTGTAATTACTTCTAGCTTTTATTTTTTATAATGAGTCTTCATGGTTCTGTTGACCAGAGGGAAATTTTAGTCCCAAACGTGCCCAAGTGTCAAGATTTCCATTACACTTCAGGAAAAAAAAAAAGGCATTTAAAAAGTCATAAAGTTTACTTATTGAAAATTAGAAATGAATATTTATTGTCAGATTTCCATCGGAGATTGAGACCTTTTATTTAACACTTGCTGGAAGTGTAAATTATTCAAATGTTTACATTCAAATGCTGCTGTACTCTAATGATTCCATTTTCTGCAGTGTATTAGTGGTAAGATAATGAAAAGCTTCATCAGAGTGTTAAACAAACATCCAGTTACAACTTTTCATGGCAACTCAAGAGGCTCGCTGGCACAGCGCTAGGGCGGCCTCGCACTCCTGCAGCAGTCAGCAGGGTGAAATGAGGTTCTCCAGCCATAGTCCTCTGCTTGGCCATGGTGCTGACCTACACGGACAAAACAATCATGTACTCATTGCCTCTTCTGTAGCATCACGATGCCCAGCTGTTTGTTAGTACGTAGTGGGTTTTTCCACTATCCAGATGCAAGTGTATTTCAAATCTGCACAGGCTTCAGCTTGGCCAGCAAAGGGGTTACGCAGCTACGAAGGCAAGGGGCATGCTTTGAGGTTGATTGATTGGGGTGTTTTTTTAAGGAGATGTCATGAAAGGACGAGGGGGAATGGCCTTAAGCTGAGAGAGGGGAGATGCAGATGAGCTGTGAGGCAGAAATTGTTCCCCGTGAGGGCGGCGAGGCGCTGGCCCAGGCTGCCCAGAGCAGCTGTGGGTGCCCCATCCCTGGCAGTGCTCAAGGCCAGGCTGGATGGGGCTGGGAGCAGCCTGGGCTGGGGGGAGGGGGCCCTGCCCAGGGCACAGGGGTGGAACGAGACGATCCTTAAGGTCTCTTCCAACCCAAACCATTCCATGATTCGGTTAGATGAAGGAGTTGAATGGAGCAAGCAGGTAAATTTGGAAATTTTTAGCACTGGGCTTTACCTTTACTTAATATATAACAGAAAAGATATGTATATCACTGTTTTTCTCTAGAAGACCTCTGTCTCTACCTAGTTTGTTCTCAGCCTTTTATGAAAAAGGCAATGCCTACTCAAACCCACCCTTGCACCATCCAGCAGAGCAGGATAAAGGGCCACTGTGACGCCGAGGGAAGGCCAGAGACCACCATGAGCCTTGTGCCAGCCCATCCATCCCATCCCCACCCTGAGGTACAGGGAAGCACCTCAGCCCCAACACGTCCCACAGAAGAGTTGTTGGTTTGGGTTGGCAAACAGATAACGTTTTCTGCCTTAACTGAAATTTTTCTGAACTTCAGCTGTTGCATTAGGTGGTTAATATTTTCCCTTCTCTAGGGTTTTCGTGGGATATCCCGTTCATGCATCCAGAGCCTAGTATGCAGGTAACTGGAGTTTCTCATATTTAAAGAAAAAACAAAAAATGCACGCACGCAAAGAGAAAAATGGTTTTTAAACTGTTAAGACAATTTTTTCTACCTCATAAAGAACCAAAAAGAGGCAAAAGCCCAATTTTCCCACCATTACAACCTCAATTCCAGCCCTCACCTGTGTCACTTCTGTTACGCACAGTCCAAGGCACTGCAGCTGCCCTTGTATTTTCTGCCAGTATAATTTTTTAAATACACAAATATTATACTCCAGGGCATGTTTTCCTGGGCCAACAATACATGCCTCACTTTTATTGTGAGGCACAAGCCCTTCGGTTTCATGTCTTTTGACCTCCCAAGAAATGTATTAATGACCCTATAAAGTGCTCTCTGGCACATATTCATATTAATACAATACACTTCTTTGTTTTTATATTGCATAGTAAAAGGGGGGTGGGGGAAAGAGAAGGAAAAAAAGACAGTTGTTTCAATATCCTTCCACCCCAAAACATAGTTCGGAGGGAAAAAAATTCCAACAGTGAACTGAAGAGGGATAGCTGACATTATTTAAGCTATATTTTAGCCTGGCTTCTTCCTAGTTCTATTTATTCCTGTTACCTTCAGTTATGACTCTACTCAGTCCAGTAACAAAGTCCAGCTGCTGCTTTCCGCAGCTGCCCGCAGCGAGCCAGGGATGCCTCCCGCTCACTGAAGGAGTGAGCTCCTTCTGCAGCCAGCATCTTGGGGCAGCCACAGAGAAGGGGCCAGGGAGCATATTGAAATAACAGCTTCCCCCTCCCTCCGCCTCGCTCGTGATCCCAGGCACAGCGTTTGACAAGTTTCTTTCAACCTTGAGCTAGCAAGTGGCAAAACACACCCCTGAAGGCTTAGGGTGGAGGGAAGAACTGAGGGCGAGCCCTACTCTTGGGTCTCCCAATGAGAACACATTTTGTGCCTTAAAAAATAAACAAATTACAAAACCAACAAAAATGCTGGGGAAATAATTTCTGCCACCATTTCCTCTAATTATTTTTTATTCCAACACACTTAAAATTAATTTAAGAGGCTTAGTTCAACAGTTAGGCTACTCCTTCGTTCTAGTGAGCACGCTGGGAACAAGGTTTGCCATAACCGGTTCATTTAACCCCCTGTACGCATATTAGGAAATAATGCTAGTGACAAACAGTTTGCTCAACATTGGTGTAGTATCCACATAGCAAAGCATAGCATATCTTCGACATTTTCCAGTGCTCCAATTTTGCTTTTTGATATAGTGGCTATATTAAAATCCCTATCAAAAACTCCTATCTAATATTGCCATGCCATTATCAGTCTCTCATTTGCACAGTAGACATAAATATATATCACCCCTTACAGATGGCAAAATAGGCTTAGCTAGGAAAATACCATGCTATCATTTATGTCTAACTGATACGGACAGAATATGTTTTAACTAACCTTTTAATTAAATCAAATAGTGGATAAAATCAAATATAAACCTCAAAATAAGTACACCAAAGGATGTCCCAGACTTCTGAAGTAGACCGCAGTGCTCTGAAACCATAAAACAACCAGAGCAATTATTTTTTACTACTTATGAGACAAATCAACTAAACCCTAATTTCTACTACAGTGTCCTCAGCTCTGCTACATGCATGGGAAAGGAGGGAAAATCTGGTTTTACTCCTACTTAAGTCTGGGAATTTTTCCTCCTACTCTGAAGGGAAAAACATCAGTTCATAAAGCGTGTCCCTTTTGTTAATGCAGAACTACTTTTTCCCTTCTAACACTTCAAAAAAACACTTCAAAACTTAACAGAAGTAATTTAGCCAACAACTCTTTCAAAAGGAAGTCTTCAAGCTGATCTCCAGATTTTGATAAAGTGGAGAAAGTGTCACCCAAAAAATAACAGAAACCACTACACAAAACCCATGCACATAACAGGGGCAGGGCATTTGCCAGTATTTTTAACTTCCTAACAGCATGTTAGCTTTTGTTTATCTTTTATATTTAAGGCAGAATAGATGGAAATATTCATAATTAATAATGACTAAACCAAAAAGCTTATTCTTTTTATTAATTTTCAAATTTAGAAAAATATTGAAAAACATGAAGCTGAAGTTATTTGGCAGGCTCCTTGCAACGCACATAAATAAATCTCCTTCAGCAACTCTCCAAGGGTTTTAGGCAAAACTTTGTGAATGCCAAGGAGGAAATCTAAAAACAATTTCTGGCCTGTTTGTTGAGCCAAAAAAGTGGACATCACATCCGAAGTACAATTTGAAATATTATTTTTTGCACTAAAGAATGAAGTGATGCATGTTTTCAGCTCAGGACTGTCTAAAGGAGCTTTCCAGTGAACCAGTGTCACAAAGATTTTAACTCTTAACACCAGGCTCATTGTAGGGCTTTTATTACAGTTCTTTCAAGGGAGAAGCAGGCTGCAAGGCAGACTGGGATTATTTATTTGGTTTGGGTGAGCAAAATATTTTGTCAGACCTACTCCAGCCATTTTTAATATAGGTCAGTATGTGGAAAGGCACGAGTGGTCTAGAGCTGATTCACCAGTAGCCTGGTTTATGTTAATCTGTCCGTAGAGGCTATCCAGCTCACTCCATAAGGATCCTACTGAAACCTTTGAATTGCCTTCTCTAGCATGAATGAGTCAGATTTCAGGGCAAGCTGAGAAAGCTGTTAGAAAACAGCTCTGTGCTGAAGATGTCACAGCGCATTCGTAAATGAAAGTCATGAAAGGTTCTAGAAAAAAAAAATCTCTCCTTGCTCCTGATACTCAGAACAAGGTCACCAGGCTGGAGCTGGGGAAACTCCTGATGTGGTTCACCTGTTCTTCTTTCGCCTTGCACAAGTAACATAGCAAGGACGTGCAGACCAGCCAGCATTTCCCCCATGCTCATTAGTGTGCAAGCTTCCTTATCAAAATTTTGCAAAAGTCTAAACTTTGTGTGTTGGGTTATAATACTCTTCTTCTAACAGAAAAAATTCTTCACGGGCTTTATATCAAATTGGCACCACAGGCTGTTAGAATACCTATGCGAGAGAAAGTTCTCCAAATGAAGGCTGCGGGTTTTTAACAATGCATTCATCATCCTTCTTAGCAAAGATTTGTTCTGTTGTGTTTCAGTTGGTGACAACTTTTAGTTACAAATAAACCAGAATTTAATCTCTTAACATGCTGTCATTGGAATTTCCACACTATGCTTCTGCCAGTGCCCTTCCCTTCAGCCCATTTATCCCGAGCTTCGGCACGCAGGGGAGCGTGGTGGAAAGCAGTTGGGGCCAGCCAGAAGGGATTGCCAGAGTTGGTGTGTAAGAATCATCTACACAATTTTCACAGATGCCTGATCCAAAAAGCATCCACTGAGCGAGCACAAACCCAGCAAATAGTTTTAAGAATGCCTATACTTTTGCTGCCATTTCCCCTGATGCAGAAGAGCAGTGATTTCCTGAACACAAATATAAAAAAATACTATATTTTACAGACTACCACTCTTGCCATTCTCCTTGCAGAATAAGCTATAGTTATGGGAGGGACATACTTGTAGGAATCACATACAGACTTCAACTGCCTGTACATGTTGGTTGTCTGCCGTATCTACCCCTGCAATGAAATTTGCATCTTCAAACAAAACATCAGCAGAATTGACAGATTCTTTGTTTAAATAAGGTTTGCTGCAGCTTTGAGATTTCTAACTATTGATATCGAAAATACAAATGAAGGTTTATGTAAAGCAGATATATTAATTAATTCCTTCCCCTGATTAAAAATATTGTATGGTTCACGGAAAATCTGAAAGTTGTGATTTTAAAATTCCTGTAGACATCAGCCTCTAGCACACTGTTCTTTTATACATCACGTCACTTCCCAGTTGCCTTTTACTGCAAATGAATATCACAAAATCATATATGCCAGCTAAAAATTCGACTTCAAATATTCCTTTGTCATAGCTGGTTTTCAAGTGAGTGATTCTCAGGAAAGAATATAGGTGTATTTTTGAAAAGGGCGCACATTTGTATTGCTCAGGTTGTATGACAGCATATTAAAAATCCTTGCAAATGTTTCTCTGCCAACAATGAAAAGTTAAAAACCTTTCCTGAGTTGGTTGTGTGTCAGCATCTAAACCAGAACCCTCTGAGCCTTGCTTTTAGCTTCCTACCACAGAAATGATCACAAACTTTAATCTTTCATCATCAGTGACCCTGATTTGTGCAAACTGGTGGGATTGGTCAAGCTTGTTTCTGATGGAAGCCTTAAGGTAGGGTTCAGGAGGTCACGTTCACACCAGCCAGAAAAACCCTATATAGATGAGAATTGTCTAATTAGAAAAAGGATCCACTGATTTTTGAGTCAAGGGACAGAACTCAAATATTCGTTCCAACTGCAGTCAAAAGTCTGTTTATTTACTCAATTAAAAGACAGCACTGATTACCTTATGTTGACCTACAGAAAATTTTGACTAAAATTCAGCTCACTTCAAAAAAGTTAGTAAAACCCTAACGTTACCAACTCATGTTCTTCTTGTCTCTTGGGCTCCCACAAACATTTTCTTGGCAAAAGGCTTCCCCCTGGCTCCCCCCAGCCACAAATCCCAAAATCCACTATGATGCAAACAAAAATTTGCATCTTTCTGGTTCATTCAGCATCACCAGGAGACACACATTTCTGCTGGTAGATAGCACTCAACTTTAAAGAGATTTGTTATTGCAGAAAGATGCTTCATACTCACACAGACAAGCTCAGGTGTTAAAGTGGTTGCTATTAAAACCATCTTTGGCAGAGAGTGGACCAAGGATATCGCTGTGAACAAAATGTGTCTGCCAGCAGGTCACTGGACAAAGTGAACTAATTGCCATCATTGGCACAGCCACTAGGAAACCTGGTTGACTGGGGGTCATATGCACAGAATAATACAAATTTACACACAGAATCTATCATTGCATTAGGAAATAGCCGGGAGCACAGGTACGGTGGTCACAGAAAGAAGAGGCTTATTCCAAAATGTTACAGGAGAGAGGAGCTGTACAGTAACTGAGCTGGCTGCAGTTCATGCTGAAGACTTTTGGCCACACTTGATGCTGGTCTGGTTCAAGTAATTCTTTTCTACTTCAGTGCTAATAACTCCTTTATATGTAAACATGTGCTTTATAATAAGGCACGTTGGTGCTCCTCGGAGTAAAACGCAGGCAATAAACCACAGCTATTGGATTGAAGAAAGGTACCAGTTTCCCATGGCACCATGAATCCTTAGCCAAGCAGTGAGATAGCTGCTACCTGCATTTTCAGGATATACTTTTTTGTCCAGCAAACAAAAATCATTTCTCCAGATTTGGTAACACCATAGCAATCTTACGTGACATTCTTGCAGACAGGTTACCCACATTAGTGAGCTATGACAGTATTGTCACTTAGGAGAGGACAGGTAACATAACCAGAAGAAATAGCTCATGTCTCTCAAGCTTGCAAATGGGCACACGGCTCCTGGTGTGCTACAGGACTCCTCTGAGCCTTTTGGAGGACTCATATGAGCTTGTCAAGGTCCTGCACCCCCTCCTCACCTTGGCAGCACCTCTCAGACATAAGGCACATTCAGCAGGATACCCTGACCTTCCAGCTGCAGCTGCTTCTGAGGGAATTCAAACCAAAAAGAGCAAGAGGTGGAAATATTAGGGAAGGGTTCACAAGCAAACTGCAGAATTAATAAGGACCGTCTCCTGAGCAGTGCTTACAAGACAGGACTTCAGTGCCCTTCCTTCTGCTAAGTCTATCCCAAGTTTTAAGTAAAGATTTTATTTTGTGTTTTTCCCCTTTTGGGGGGGAATGAAAGCATAGGAAATTAATAGAAGATAACTGAAAACATCTAAAAAAAAAAAACAAACAAACAAAAACAAACCCAAGCAAGAGCTATCGCTGTCAGGAGGTTTTCCATAAATCCTAACTTACCATCTGAAGATTTACTTCTTTAGCAACAGATGGTGTGACTCTTATGCAATTAGTTAGCTCTGCTCTTAGAGAGACAGCACTCTTCAAACCCCAGTGTTGTTGCTGACAGAAACATTTTTAAAG